>NC_092088.1:57683522-57983522 GCF_045679555.1 Salvelinus alpinus | reverse complement strand
GGGTCTTTTGACAGAATTCTCCCAGGTGCTACAGTGCATGTCTGCTGGGTGCTGCAGGATTGGGATTGAGGCTTCTGTCTACCCATCATCTTCTCTGCAGGATGATCTGTAATAGTCGTCCAATCAGGAGCCCCATCCACAGAAGGAAAGCGGGCTCTTGGTGCATCTGCTGCAGGTTTGCCTGGGCAACTTGACCGTTTCTGCCAGCAAGGCGCTGTGGGGTACACAGCGAAAAGAGCCCTGTTACATACACATACTCCTGTATACATAACCACTAAACATATACACAAACATACAGGATAAAGCATTCAACATTATTGCCATAACACATGGCGTAAGAGTGCCATTCACCTGACAACCATAATGACCCGTGCTGTGTGTGGAACGCAGACAGCTGAGGTTTGCTGATAATACTGGCTATGGACATGGCTGAATTCAACTGTGGTCAGTGTGCCAGTCCTTTCATGAGGGGTAAATTCTCGTCATCACACACATGCAGCCCTACAAACACAGGAATCAGGCCAACACAACTCGTTCCTGACATCCTGGTCCACTTCAACCCAAACCCTTGGTCCCTCTCCAGGTGTTAGGACCAGTGGGTTCACTCCACACTCAGACAAGAGGCCCAGACAAATACATATAATGTTCTTACATGTGTTTGTGCTCCTGTGATACAGTACCATGATGTGTTTGTGCTCCTGTGATACAGTACCATGATGTGTTTGTGCTCCTGTGATACAGTACCATGATGTGTTTGTATACGAATGAGTTTGGTAATGATGTGTACACAGCATTGAATTATAGAAGCACAATTGAGCATTAAAGTCTGGAACCAACAGGACCCTGAACAGCTTCAACCCCCATGCCATAAAGCTGCTAATTAACCAAATAGCTACACGGACTATCTGCATTGACCCTTTTTGCACTAACTCTTTTGACTCATCACGTATGCTGCTGCCACTGCTTATTATCTATCCTGTTACCTAGTCACTTTACCCCTACCTATATGTACATATCTACCTCAATTAACTCGTACCCCTGCACATCGACTCGGTACTGTTACCTCATGTCTATAGCCAAGTTATCATTACTCATTGTGCATTTATTCCTCGTATTATAATCTTTCAATTATTTTTATATTTTTCTCTCTGCATTGTTGTGAAGGGCCCATAAGTAAGTATTTCACTGTTAGTCTACACCTGTTGTTTACCAAGCATGTGACAAATAAAATTTTATTTTATTTAAATGAGCAACCACGTTAACTGTATTTACCATCTCAATTGAGGGTTAATGTTCTGCTCTTCTGATCTTTGTGTCAACATTGCTATGTTGGTCAGAGGCCCTGCAAACAACCACACTAGTCCTACAGCCTTGGGCTGAAGAGAACCCTAACATACCAGGTTTACAACATATCTCTTAATGAGCACTACAATGCAGCAGCAGTGTCATAAAGGCCATTCTATTAGGGCAGCTACTTCAGCTCCAATGGAAAGGGCACTTCATGAACTAAACACAAATAGGGACATTTTCACTGTGAGGTGAATGGAGATTAGGGAAGAGATTGAGCCATTCTATTAGGTCTTCAGTGGTGCACTTGGACATGGCCAGGTCATGGTATCCTAATAATGAGGGATGGATGGACTACTTCTCTCACAGACAATTACCTCTGCAGACTTGGCATAGTGGAGGTGAAAACAGGTGGCTATCTTGGCCAGGCCGGCACTTTGGCCTGAGGCCACTAGTTTGGCAGGGCTTTTGCGATAAGCGCTGAGCATTTCCCCTGTGGCCCTTTGGCAGACGGGACGGAGGAAGCGTGATTCATTTTACAAGTATAAAATGAAGAGAAAAAAATTATACTTTTCCCTTAGTGCTTCGAGGTGAAAAAAACAACTGTTTCTTACAGGAACTGTGCTGAAGTATGACTTGGGCATCGCTCCATTAGTGAATCACTGCAGGTGTGTGGATTCAGAGCAGCTTGGCAGGTAACCATAACAGTGCAGACATTGTAAACCAGCCCTGTGCCTCAGGTATTCTGCTCTCAACAAAAGGATTTTAGGAACAAATGCAAGAGGACTATCATTGCTTGGTTTTACGCTAAATGAGTCGTGCCAAGAACCACAGAAACCTGGAGTGACTGTGAATAGTGTCTGAGGAAACAGGTGATGAGGAAGTAAACTTAAATTGAGGTGCATTAACTCCTCTGTGAGATAGACTTAGAGCAGGACTGGCAACCTTGTAAAACCCCATTCTCATTCAGGCCAAACATGATGAGTTCATTAGAGAATTGACAGATCGAAGGTTTGGCTAGATGTAAATTATGGTTCTGAAAGCCTTAACAATAACTTAAAACAAGCTGTTGAAAGGTTGTTTGATTAGAACATATCCTCATTCGAAGTTTAGGACCATTTAACAATGTGTGAAACAAATACTATATGTTCCTATGGTAAAGAGATTTTAATGGAATGAGATGGAAAGAGGAATGACTTATATACTTACTGTAAGCTCTACAAATGAAACACATGCTGCCATTCCAGGCAGTGGTTTCAACACAGTGTAAACACATAGACTTGTATCCTGAGATTTGGCCATTGAGGCTGAGGGTAAAACCTCTCTGGTGTGTATTATAGTATCATGACTACATGTTGCATTTTGTATGGCATTATATAGTACACACAGTATGTAATCACACGCCACTTCACACCCAGATGCATGCAACATGAGAGGGTGGCATAAGGCAAATCAACAGGTGAATGATCCCTTTAATAATATGTTATTAGCTGGGGGGGGGGGGGTACAGTAGAAAACATATTCCAATATTACTTTCAAAGACGTTCAGCTATTTCACACATAGCTGAAATGGAGTTAGTGTGTATTGTACTTGTTAGTTTCCTTAAAAACTGGGATCAATTTCTCTTTCCCTTTAAGAATATTGTGAATACCCAAATTCACGAAATACACACACTGAACGTTTTACACCCATAACCAGCAAATTGGTACAATGTTGCAAACAATGAACACTTAAACCATGTCTCAAGTATAATGGATCAGGGCGTGAGTATTCAGCTGTTTCTGTGCCCAAAATGTGTTGTGGCATGCCGGCATCACACACAGACTGACTAATCTCTCTCTGACAATTGATCTGGGGTGAGAGAACGCAGAGTACAGCGCCACATGCAAGCAAAACCAAGAAGCC
The DNA here is from genome assembly GCF_045679555.1 of Salvelinus alpinus. Taxonomy (NCBI): domain Eukaryota; kingdom Metazoa; phylum Chordata; class Actinopteri; order Salmoniformes; family Salmonidae; genus Salvelinus; species Salvelinus alpinus. The sequence continues at coordinate 57,980,329 of NC_092088.1, read as the reverse complement.
ATGACTTACAAGACCAGAAGAACACTGAAAAACTATTCGACCAAATTGGGAGAGCAGACAGAATTTGGAATAGACAACATAAAATTAAAGTGACTCGTTATTACGTTCGCAGATGTCTGCCTGCAATTGCTGCCTGAGGAAAAACAAAGTTGTCACTGAAACATTCAATGCTACTCAGCTTGTGCTTTTATTTGATCAAAACAAGGTATTACACAGCTGCTTAAAATAGTTTCCAAACAGACAAACTTCTCTCTCCCTCTTTCTACAAGAGAAAGACTGCTGGTCCTAAGCCAAAATAACCTTGCATCACATATAAGATGGGGTGTCACCACTTTCTAAGGAAAATGACTGAGTAACAAACCCCATTTAAAAACAGAATAGAGACTCAACAAAGAAGTCAGCTGCCATGTAAATGCTCAGATAATTTGGGTGGCAAACTGCAGACATTAGTTCTCTTAGAATACAACATGTTTCTGTGGCCAGACATCTGCTTTGCATTAGCAGGGTGCTTGTCCTTTTGTTTCACTCTACTATCTGCCATATCTACCACTGGAGAGACGTCTCACCAGACCTGGGCTCAAATAGTACTTGGATTTCTTTCAAATACTTTAGCTGCACTTTATTGAGCAGGCCTAGTGCAATGGAACCAATGGAATAGTCCCAAAAATGCAAACCCTGCACATCTAAATAAAGGTGAAATAAAAAATCTGTCAGTCTGGGAAGGTTCAGTTAAACGCTCAAAGTATCAGAGGAGTGCCCTGAATTAAAAGCCTCCTTTTTCAGTCCACAGGACAGAGCACCTTCACATGCAAAGTTAACTTCACAGCATTGCCACCACTAAACACACACACAAGCAACACAGAACCAGATGAACAGAGTATGGAGACACCCAAACCCACAACACACTCAAAGACTTAACAGCGGACCAACTCCACTTAGAAGTTCTTTCCAGTGCCTCTCACAAAGCATGACAACCGCTGGAGCCCTGGGTTCAAACTGACTCTGGGAGAAAGAGCAGGTCCGGAGAGCCAGGCCGGGGATGGACTGAGTGGGTCTCCATGGCGCTGGGTGAATGAGGCCTGTAAAGGCGGACCTGTGGATAATTAGAGACCACAGTGGACTCTCTGAGAGCCTTAACCACAGGGTAGGAATAATGAAGCGGAGCAGTCACGTAGCCCTGCCATGCTGCAACACAACCACTCACTCACTAACCATCTGCCCAGTCACTATAACCTGACCCTTCCTCCTCGGAGCTCTCTAACCCCAAAACTTGATCTTGATTGCGCACTCAGACAGCTAGAGTATTTTCCATAATGGCTATTAGGCAGAGAAGGAGGAGTGTGTGTGTGTGTGTGTGTGTGTGTGTGTGTGTGTGTGTGTGTGTGTGTGTGTGTGTGTGTGTGTGTGTGTGTGTGTGTGTGTGTGCGTGCGTGCGTGCGTGCGTGCGTGCGTGCGTGCGTGCGTGCGTGCGTGCGTGTAATGTAATAGGTCACTGGTCAGTTGGCGCCAACCCACTGTCTGGGTTGGCGACCCCCCTTGGGTTGTGCCGTGGTGGAGATCTTTGTGGGCTATACTCAGCCTTGTCTCAGGATGGTAAGTTGGTGGTTGAAGATATCCCTCTAGTGGTGTGGGGGCTGTGCTTTGGCAAAGTGGGTGGGGTTATATCCTGCCTGTTTGGCCCGGGGTATCATCGGATGGGGCCACAGTGTCTCCTGACCCCTCCTGTCTCAGCCTCCAGGATTTATGCTGCAGTAGTTTATGTGTCGGGGGGCTAGGGTCAGTCTGTTATATCTGGAGTATTTCTCCTGTCTTATCCGGTGTCCAGTGTAAATTTAAGTATGCTCTCTCTAATTCTCTCTTTCTCTCTCTCTCTCGGAGGACCTGAGCCCTAGGACCATGCCTCAGGACTACCTGGCATGATGACTCCTTGCTGTCCCCAGTCCACCTTTTCCGTGCTGCTGCTCCAGTTTCAACTGTTCTGCCTGCGGCTATGGAACCCTGACCTGTTCACCGGACGTGCTACCTGTCCCAGACCTGCTGTTTTCAACTCTCTAGAGACAGCAGGAGCGGTAGAGATACTCTCAATGATTGGCTACGAAAAGCCAACTGACATTTACTCCTGAGGTGCTGACATGTTGCACCCTCGACAACTACTGTGATTATTATTATTTGACCATGCTGGTCATTTATGAACATTTGAACATCTTGGCCATGTTCTGTTATAATCTCCACCCGGCACAGCCAGAAGAGGACTGGCCACCCCTCATAGCCTGGTTCCTCTCTAGGTTTCTTCCTAGGTTTTGGCCTTTCTAGGGAGTTTTTCCTAGCCACCGTGCTTCTACACCTACATTGCTTGCTGTTTGGGGTTTTAGGCTGGGTTTCTGTACAGCACTTTGATATATCAGCTGATGTAAGAAGGGCTATATAAATACATTTGATTTGGCCAGTTGCGTGGGTGGCCAGAGGCCATAGAGACAATCCGAAGTGAGGACTGGGAAGTCTGACAAATGACACAGATCTGCAGATCAGCGAACATACTGCGCAGGAGTTTTTTAAATTCACCTTAGGTGACACCTGAAAACACACAAACGCTTTGTTTACAAGGAAATAACTCACTAGCCAGGAGATACTACCTCTGATCCAGATACAAGCATTATGACAGTTAATGGCAGTTGAAAACATATACATAAAGCCAGATGAAACACCTGAATTTGTCAGTAACACACAATGTAACAACCTGTATATAGAGTGCCTTCGGAAAATATTCAGACCCCTTGACTTTTCCATATTTTGTACGTTACAGCCGTATTCCAAAATGGATTAAATAAATAAAAATCCTCAGCAATCTACACACAATACCCCATAACAACAAAGTGAAAACAGGTTTTTAGAAAATAAACTGAAATACCTTATTTACATAAGTATTCAGACCCTAAATTGAGGTCAGGTGCATCCTGTTTCCATTGATCATCCTTGATATGTCTCTACAACTTGATTGGAGCCCACCTGTGGTAAATTCAATTGATTGGACATGATTTGGAAAGGCACAAACCCATCTATATAAGGTCCCACAGTTGACAGTGCATGTTAGAGCAAAAAACCAAGCCATGAGGTCGAAGGAATTGTCCGTAGAGCTCCGTGACAGGATTGTGTCAAGGCACAGATCTGGGGAAGGGTACCAAAAAGATTCTGCAGCATTGAAGGTCACCAAGAACACAGTGGCCTCCATCAATCTTAAATTGAAGAAGTTTGGAACCACAAAGACTCTTCCTAGAGCTGGCCACCCGGCCAAACTGAGCAATCAGGGGAGAAGGGCCTTGGTCAGGGAGGTGGCCAGGAACTCAATGGTCACTCTGACAGAGCTCTAGAGTTCCTCTATGGAGATGGGAGAACCTTCCAGAAGGACAACCATCTCTGCAGCACTCCACCAATCAGGCCTTTATGGTCGAGTGGCCAAAAGGCACCTAAAAGACTCTCCGACCATGGGAAACAAGATTCTCCGGTCTGGGGAAACCAAGATTGAACTCTTGGCATGAATGCCAAGCGTCACGTCAGGAGGAAACCTGGCACCACCATTCCTACGGTGAAAAATGGGGGTGGCAGCATCATGCTGTGGGGATGTTTTTCAGAGGCAGGTACTGGGAGACTTGTCAGGATTGAGGCAAAGATGAATGGAGCAAAGTACAGAGAGATCGTTATGACAACCTACTCCAGAGCACTCAGTACCTCAGACTGGGGCGAAGGTTCACCTTCCAACAGGACAACGACCCTAAGCACACAGCCAAGGCAATGCAGGAGTGGCTTCAGGACAAGTCTTTGAATGTCCTTGAGTGGCCCAGCCAGAGCCCAGACCTGAACCCAATCGAAGATCTCTGAAGACCTGAAAATAGTTGTGCAGCAACGCTCCCCATCCAACCTGACAGAGCTTGAGAGGATCTGCAGAGAACAATGGGAGAAAACTCCCCAAATAAAGGTGTGCCAAGCTTGTCGAGTCATAGCCAAGAAGACTCGAGGCTGAAATCACTGCCAAAGCTGCTTCAAACAAGTACTGAGTAAAGGGTCTGAATACTTATGTAAATGTAATGTTTAAGATTTTTCATAAATTTGCTACAATTTCTAAAAACCTGTTTTTGCTTTGTCATTATGGGGTATTGTGTGTAGATTGATTCAATAGTTTTTTCCCTCATCAATTTTAGAATAAGGCTGTAACCTAACAAAATGTGGAAAAAGTCAAGGTCTGAATACTTTGCGAAGGCAGTGCAGTTATTTAATATACATTTGAGACAGATAGGAGACATACAGTATGTGACCTGTTTCAGGAAACTAGGCCTATGCCGCGGGTCACTACTTCACAGGAGAGCTATTTGAACGTACAAAAAATGTATTTAATCAAAATGCGTTTTTTGGCAGAAATACCTTCTCGAGCATGTGAACTTTCAAGTGTCTTAATATCAAACTTGTATGCCATCTGTAAATATGTATAAAATTGTTAAATTATGAGCTTAGTTGGTTTAGCCACAGAAAAAGTCAGCAACTTTCCCGCTAGCCATGATTGGCTGAGATAATGAGTGGGCTGGACATGCCTAGAGATGAATTTGGATTGGTCTGCCATATAGCAAGCTTCTGTCTATTTGAGCTGGTCAGTATGTGTAGGTAATCCTGTCTAACGCTGCTTTAAAAAAAAAATATTGCGTAGTAAAACTGCATTAGCAGAATTCGAGTATGATAGCTAAGGTGATGGAGAAAACACCTGTCTCCGGATTACATCTTCAAACTAAGTGCAACCATGGCATCCGTGACATCTATGATGTCTACGGGTAAGATAGTCTAGCTAGCTACATTTTCAGATATAACATACTTCTAATTTTGACATAAAAAAAATTCATTTCAAGTTAAAGTGTACTGTTAGCTAACAATGAACCTGGTTGGTTAGCTACCTGCAGATTCATGCAGGTTAGTAACGTCATGAGTTGGGATTATGGTTTATTGTTTAGCAAGCTAGCTAGCTACATGTCTTAACAAAATACTCCACTATGCAAGTATACATTTCAATAGAATGTCATTGCAAGAACTGTTGATAGATGCAACGTTATCTGGTAAATTCGCTCTGGCTATCTACTCCGATTTCAGACCACAGTTAAGATAGTCTAGCGGGCCACATTTTCAGATATTACACATTTCTAATTTTGACATAGTGTTTTCATTTCAAGTTAAAGTGTACTGTTAGCTAGCTAGCTAACATTACGTGTATGATCTTATTATTCATACCTCAGAATATTTTTGGGGGCTAGTTATAACCTAATGTTAGCTAGCTAACATTGAACCTGGTTGGTTAGTTACCTGCAGATTCATGCAGGGTAGTAACGTCATGAGTTGGGATTATGGTTCATTGTATAGTTAGCTAGCTAGCTACATGTCTTAACAAAAGACTCCACTATGCAAGTAACCATTTCGAATGCGTTCATAAATTCAGTCTGGCCATCTACACTCTTGTCTGAGTGTGCCAGAGCGCAGAATAACTGATGAATTACCAAACGCTCAAAACCCATTGAATATTGCCGGTGTCAGTAAACATCTGCAAAAAAGCGTAATTAAATCGTTGCCAGCAGCACAGTTACAGTCACCAACGCTCTGGATAACATGAAAACAGCCTAACCAGCTCTGCTAGGGCGAGTACAATGGTCAGAGTTTGGGTGGGGGCTAAAGCTTAAGAGGGTGTGAACGATGTTGAATGGGTGTAGAAAAAGAAGAGATCTCCAGTAGATAACAAAATATTCTAACACCATTTTCTCTAAAGTGAGGTTTCAAGTTCATCAACTTTCAAAGCAGAATTACTTTCCCATTGTACCTCAAATGCAGTGTATGAAATACAATTTTGTAGCTCTGTGTCTCTGCTTTTATCCAATGTAAAGAACACAATTTCAAATTTTGCTACATAAGACCGAATCAAGGCGGTCGGTCACATATGAGACAGCTCTAGATTCTAGACAGAGACAGTCTTGCAGAATTCCTCACTCTGATGTCAACCAAACACCTGAGACCAAAACACGGAACATAGAACACAACATGTTCTGCTTTTTATTGGGCTCATTGTTCTCAAAATACATACACCTCCCTCTAGCCAATACAGTACCACACACACACAAACAAGCCCTGTTCTGTTCTACAATGTGTGTTAAGTCTGAATCACAGCCTCATTTGTTGAAAGGTGTATAAATATTTATTTCTCCTCAGACATTGAGGCCATTAGTAACACAACATTTACCTCACGGCAATTCCTCACACACTCATTTGAAAGAAAAGTATGTGTCTCCAGTGAATCTTTTTGGTTATACAGACAAACTGTCCGCCTTTATGGGTACCAGGCAGTGACTCTTGGGGATGGTGATGAAGAAAACACATCATAACATTCTTCAGATGCAAGATACACAATGTCCACGACAAGAAAATCCCGGTGTTATGAGCTGGCAAGAAAAACGTATTTAATTTCAGCCAATTCAAGTCTGCTCAGATGGAGAGTGACAAGAAAGGAACATGGGAGAAAACTCTCCATAGAGTGTAAACAAAATATTTTCTCCAAAAATGAACACAACAAGCCTTGAGTATTAGTGTTCAAGTGTAAGAGTTACAAAATGAACCAGGAAAATGATAACCCGGGGTAAGATGAATCACCAACTCACAGATATTGTTTAAGGTACAAAAACATGACATTATACTGTAGATGAACAGCTGGCTGATTAATCGCCATGCCCACATACAAGCTACTGTACAATGTTGCAATAGCAGGTGCACAGATTTCCCTTTATCTTGCCTTCTGCACTATGCACCACAATTTCAATGTGGCTATTGGATCTGTCCTGTATCTATTATAAATAATGTTATAAAACCAGAGAGCCCTCGGTACATAAGAAATTACAGCACAGAACGCGTCTATGCTAGGTCAAGGTCACAAAGAAAGTATGGAAGCGTGAAATAATTTAGAATGGCACATGTTGAGCTGAGCACCTTATCAGCTCCATTTGATACAGTGCCGTCCTTGATATGGTTTGTAAATAAGGTGATGCAACCTCCAGAAATGTGCTGTGCAAGTAGCAAGAGAAGAAAAAAAACGTATGGCAGCACAGGCATGTTGTTCACCAGTGCTGCCATGATTTTGGCAGCAGCTCTGAGAGAACACTTAAATTATTGACACTATCTAATGGGAAGATTAACTTTCCCCTGCCCTGCAGTGACACCTGTGATTATCAAGACCCTGATATAATAATTGTTGCAGTGCCTATGTAGCATATTTGTACCCCCTGGATATTGAAGCTACCCATTCCCTGAAGAGAGTCCTTTAATTAAATGCTAACACCCCCAAAATGATGCATCTTCTGGATATAAGGGGCATTATCATCCTCATCATCACTTATATGTGGCTCCTCCAACCCTGTATGTGTATATACAGTAGTAGGTTACAAGACTCAGTGCTGGTGTGGTGTACCTACTCACCCCATGTATGAAGAGGTCGTTAAATTCATCTCCAATGCGCTGAAGCTCCTGACCGATCAGTGTCTCTGGCCACATGTCCCCTGCAGTTGGCGGTGGCCGTGGTCTATAGGGGTGGAGGGGGTTGGGCCACGCGTCTGGTGGACAAAGAGCAAATGGCTGTCAGAACTCATTAGAACACAATCTAGTAACAAAGACCAAGCTACAGCATTACTAAGAAAAGGCCAGTATGACACTTTGCAGACATGCCAAGTGGTTCCTATAGTGTGGTTAAGTTGTCAATATGAATGTGTTCTGATCTCTTTCTATGACTCACAGGTGTCATGAAACATATGTGTAATATTTCTCATATCCCTCACGGGCCCTGTAATATCAGTGGAACCATATGTTAATGTGGAAACACTTTACTGCAAGTGGCCTGGTATAATGTTGTTAAATCACTGTCATAAAAGAGACATAACAATAACACAGCACAGTGACAATTCATGACATGCATCATGCATCACCACAACATTTCCCAAGATAAGTGTAGGACTGGTATTATGAAATGTGGCATTCTGTTATATTATGACAACCTTATGACTGAGTTATAAAGGATATTTGTTAAGAATCCTCAAGTAAAGTTGTCAAAATCAAAATGCCATTTAAGTCACCAAAGGCATTATGCCCTGAGAAGATATAAAACCACAGCTGTGGTGTTCTACATGTGCGCTAGGATCACTCATATCTGATAGTCAGAAAATAATTCTTCCACAGCATCTGTCTCCCTCAGGCAAGAACAGACATACGGTAGAACTAAAACTGGAGAACATTTGTTATTCTCCACAAACATACTATTCAGACTTTATCTAAAAAAAAATTGATTTGAGTTGGAGCCAGTTCACTGACTTCCCAAGATCAGAGATAGAACAGTTGTTGTTCTCTACCCCATTAAGAGTAGCCTCTGGGATTAGAGATGTGGTGAAACACTACAGATAGAGATTTATCTGTCCTTATATCAGCCGGCTCCTAAGGAGAATGAACAGAGATGAATCCCTGTCTGCTGTTGACAAAAGACACAGAGGTCTATTTTGACTGGCCTATACTCAAACTCGCTACATGTTGCCTTTGCAACACTGAGCGCAAATAAAAGGACACAAGTGAATCAGGCTGCTCAATCACATCTATTATGCACTGTGCCTGTTTGTCCCTGTGTATTTCCTTTAGCTTGTCTTCTATGGCCACTAGCTTTGTCAGGGAATGTTATTGAGGTTGAGTGTAAATCTGTGTGCACGCACAGGTGCCTTTAACACACATATGCACGCGCATGTTTTGCTATGACGTGTGCACACACACACCCTGTCTGAGCCCAGGTGGATCCTTGGTGGTTTATGACACAACTCAGTAAACAGAGGGCAGATACTGTTCTTTAGAAACTTCCTGCTGAGGTTGAATTCAACTGTTGGCTCATGGTCACGTAATTATGTTGGCTGGACAGATGCAGATATGGTAAAGACTACGATACTGAAGTAAATATAACAATAGACATTACAAACCGCCCAAGGAACAATAGCATGCAATAAACCAAGACCTTAATATGTTGGAATAGACAGAGAATGTCGTCAACTGGTGTGGGTTAAGAGTTCAAAACAAAGTGCACCTTCCGATTGACACAGGGGCGTGGCACATATCATCATTTGCGCGTCAAGGATTTATCATATACGCCATGCCATGCAGCTGCCCAGCGCGGGCTGGATAGTGAGTAACAACATTTATTTGTGCGACACAAGCAAGGGTGTGCCTTACCATAATCTCGATTGGTCTCCTGTGCTTGAGACATGCGCTGCAGTGCGTGAGTCATGACTTGGCTAGATGGGCTCGGAGTCTGTGTCGACTTATCTTTCAATAGCGGGGAGCTTGGAATAGAATCGCTGTCGAACGAAAAATATCCACTGGATGACCTGGACAGTGTTCTGAACAACGGCGACCTCGACTGGTAACCAAGCAGACTATTCGGCATCATTATTCCTCCCCGTGACTGCTGCTCCCCTTCGCTGAACTGGGGGTTGTCAGTCGGTTCGGCACCGGAGGCTGCTCCGCCACCGGGATTCAATTCTCCGTATTTCCCTCTCTCAATTAGGATGGTCGAGCCATTGGACTGATTTTGTTGTCTGTAGGATAGATCAAGTATCAGAGTTAGGCTATTTTTATTATTTTGTCGGTGCAATGTCATTATTTGTTGGAGATTTGCTATTGTGGACTCAAAGTCTAAACAGTCATACTTTATAGAATGTGTAGGCTAATAAAACAGAGCGCGCATGACTAAATATCCCGCCCGGTCGAGTCAAGTTGTTGACTCCGCTGTTACTTCTTCCTCTGCACATAGGCCTATATCCATTATTTGTTTGGACATAAGTGCTGATTCCAGCATTTTTAGCAGGGGGAAACAGTTGGCATGAAGTTACGAGCCGTAGTAACTGCGTCACAACCCCATCTCCAAGCCAAGTTAACTTCTTCTATCTGAAATGAAAGTTGTGAATATCATATTGTGCATCCCCAAGACAAATGTAGTTATATTCATGTTTTCGAAATTAATCTGATCGTTACTTGGGAAAATGTATTGCATACTCGAATTGGTTCCAAATTACGCATGGAGGATCTCTTGCGCATGAAGGATCTTTCTCTATTAGGCCTATAGTCTACCTGTCGGCTTTATAATACTTCATAATACTTTCAGTAGCCTATTATATCATAAATACTTACTCATATCAAAAAATTCAGAGTTAAATCGAGAGCCATATTTAAGAGACAACGAAAACGCAGTCAAACCGACGAACAATAGAGTCACGCAGTTTGTTGCTTTAGTGTCGGCAGACTCCGCACACATTCTACCAACATGTGTTGAAAGCAGACCTGATTGGATTAATGCCTCTGTGACTGACGGGCGAAAAAACTGCATTCAAAATCATAGGCTAGCGGCCAACTGGTCCATTATCGCCACCCACAGGTTGCAGTAGTAGCCTATCTCTTTTTACTTTGTCTTGAAATTGGAAACACAATTCGGCCCCTCGCCTTCACTGAATCACCCGAGAACAGGAGCCCCATTGTCGTGCAACTTCAACAGGTAGCACATTAACTGCTGGATAGACTGAGAAGAGCGAAGATAGGTTAATGTGGAAAACAAAAGGAAACAAAACAATCAAGTGCCTGCTTTTCTCTCATTCCTATCCCCCAAAAACTGCCCTATAGGCATATTATAGACAACATCGCATTGGAACCAACAGGGCTACATACACAACATAGACTAAATCCAGGCAGTCGTGGGAAAAAAACGCCTATATGTATATATATATATGGTATTTTTATTATATTCAATACCAATCCCACTAGGCACAGACTTCAATTCAACGTATATTCCACGTTGGTTCACTGTCATGTCATTGAAATGATGTGGAAATAACGTTGTTCCAACCAGTGTGTGCCCAGTGAGAATGCGTAGGCTAGTGTTTCAAGCTTTTCTATGATGGAAATAATGGGCTACTAAAGATAATCAGGAACGACGGACATCTGTTAAAACATAATTCTCCCACGCTAAACCGTTGTGCAGACACCGGAGGGACTTAATCAAAACAAGAATTTTCTCCAATTAATGTTACATCGCGCGCGTCTAGGCGTGAGCCGTGAGCTGAATACAACACTTTTGTTTCATTACGTAAACACATGAATAGCCTATTTGATATGGTAGCCTACAAAATAAATCCATTTAGACCAGACAGCATAATGATCTAAAAACGAGTAATTAGGCCTATGGGGCTATGTTGGGTAGTGAAGTCCAAAGTTGGGAGAGCGGCGGTGCGATTTTCTGTTATATTGTTTATTCTTAGTCTTCTGAAATTATAGCTATCAAAAACATCACAGCATGCTATTTCCTTATGTTTATTTTGCACTCACCTGGACGAATAGGACATGTCCTAGACCGCTTCAGTAGCGCGACATAACAGTTGTTAATAACGGTAAAATATCTGAATATCCGCTTTTGAACTTCTTACATACGCGTAAAACGCAAAAGTTTAGAGCCCAATGCCTTTTTAATCAGAAAACTACGATGTCAACATCGAAAGAATAGTGGTTCCGCCTTGTAAAAACAGATCCCCTACAAAATATACGTTGCTTGAAGGAGGGGAAAAGCTTTCGACTCTTTTGTCTCCGGTGTGGATATCTCAGCTCAGCTGAGAATACTTCCTTGCTGTAGCAGTTCACTCGCGATTGATATAAAAAGTTGAAGCGTCTGGTCTGACTCGAGAGTGGGATGACGCCTGTATGCCATCCTCCGCCTCTGACCCGCCTACTCTTTCACTGGGTGGGATCTAAGCCTCGTTTCAAAGCATCCCTTCAAGTGTCCAGATAAACCTCTCTCTCCCCCCTCTCTCTTTAGGCGAACCGTTTACAATACTGACATCAGCCTACCAAATTCAGAGGGGCAACTTCAGCTATCCAATACCTAGCAACATTTCAGTTGTGTCAGAGAAATTATGAGGAGGATATTTTTCTATTAAAATAACAACCTCCAGTAGCTGATAATACATTTCAGTTAAACATTGTTTTATAGATTATCTAATTTAAGAAGAATTGGCTTTTTCTAGAGTAATTTAGTACACATATTTGAGCCCCTAAAATAGTTATTGCATTGGTTCACCACGCTTTTGCCCACACATTCTCAGTTAGAAGAAAGGCTATATCAAAAGACAGTGTTAAAAAGTCAGCTGCACCTTCTCACAATCATCCATGTGTTGATCATTTGCACAATATAACACTATTATATAAATGGTTCACAACCAATTAAAACACAGCATGGCATTTATCTTTGTGAATAATGTATGCGCAGACAACTTTAACTTCTCCTTGGTTCAACTGTTGACTGCAAGTCTATCACACAATTATAAAGGGAAAACATGAACAAAACAAGATACACTATACAGTACATTTATTAAGGGCATTGATAATTGATTGTCAGGTTATGACAAAGATACAGTACACAACGGATTTCACTGTCATGGAAAAGTTTAAGTTTCTATGCAAGATCAAACAATGTTTGTTTATTAAGAGTCGATCAACATTATAGGCCTACATGTAATGCAGACATCTGATCAGTGAATTGAGGGATATAAAGTACTACATTTCCCACATGTATTCTGTCACAAACCATTTTCTATGACTTTGCTCATATTAATAAAATATATTCTGAACATATCTTGTCTGTTTACAATTTTTGTATCTCGCTGAATCAAAAAGCTGCCATAATGGCCTATTCGGTCTTGATGAGAGAAAGTGGCTGGCAGAGAGATTCACAGTAAAAGTGTCCACCCCCACTGGGCAGAGACGTCAATTCAATGTCTATTCCACGTTGGTTCAACGTAATGTTAGTGAAATTACGTGTAAACCTCTTTGATTCAACCAGTGTGTGCCCAGTGGGTCTCTGTATATACTGGGGATTGTATTTGTTGGGTGATTGCACATAGCTCACTGGTCCACATTGTGAAGCTACCTCATGCTGTTAGCAGTGCAGTCCATGTGTCTACTGAGACATACGGCTTCCATACACCTATGGTCTGGTGCACTGTCTCAGGCCAAGGCTAGGTCTCAGCTCATGAGGGAAACTAGTAACAAATGTTACATTACATTAGTCTTAAGACTTGTTGTTAAAATGTAGTTCTGTTCCACTACTATCATGAATACATTTAATTTCAGAGCTTTTTTTGTACAAACAAAATTAGCATATTCATTAAGCAACACTGAGTGTAGACAACAACTGGGCCTGTAGTCTGCAAACCTGGTACAGATTAGGCAAAATACCATGGGCTCTGTTCTAATATCCACACTACGCGACTTAGAATGCATGCCCTATATGTTGCCTTATTCTTAGTGGTATGCTAGTATGGACATTGGAACATAGCTCATGGCTTTTCACTGAGAACTATGTGATGAGTCAAGCAGTGAGCTGGTGTGAGCTAATACTCTGAGATCGGCCCCAGCATACTGCACAGTGGGGCTCATAAAATGGAGGCTCTGATGGGGTACTCTGGTGGGGAATAGAAGGCCCACTCTGCCCGAGGGTTGGCCACCCCAGCAGTGGGGACCTAGATGCAATGGGGACCTGGGGCTTCCGAGTGGCGTAGCGGCGGTCTAAGGCACTGCATCTCAGTGCTAGAGGCGTCACTACAGACACTCTGGTTCGAATCCAGGCTGTATCACAACTGGCTGTGATTGGGAGTCCCATAGGGTGGCGCACAATTGGCCCAGCTTTGTCTGAGTTTGGTTGGTGTAGGCCGTCATTGTAAATAAGAGTTTGTTCTTAACTGACTTGCCAAGTTAAATGAAGGTTAAATAAAAAATGTATTAAAAAAAGATGCAGCAGGAGGGAACATTGAAGTCAGACACAATTTTCAGGGCCTCATAACCTTCACTGATCTACACAGCTGCAACAGCTGGAGGACAAACACAACAGGAGTCAGAGACATAACGTTTGCATAAATCAATGAAATCAATGAATGAGAATGTGAGAAAATGGTAATGGAGAGACTGGTATGAATAGCCTTGTAAGTGAGTCAATGGCTGATTTTTTTGATTTTTTATAACGGAGGTTATGTCTTGAAATGTTTAACATTGTAGGACAGGGTATAGAAAAAGATAGCATTAATCTGATCTGATTTGTGATGACCTTCAAGTCAAAGTTCTGTACAATCTTCTAATTTTCACAACAGTCCCCAGCAAGAGAATGATTCAGCATCTTGAGTAAACAGCATTGGCCATCATGAATAGGCGGTACATTCAGATACAGACAACTCTGGGCAGACAGATGGCAGGTGTTTTATTGCACTGAGGATCTACAGTAAGTGTTCCAGGAGCAGCAGACAAAGTCCAGACTGACTTAAGGAGCCACAGTGGCAAGAAAAAGTATGTGAACCCTTTGGAATTACCTAGATTTCTGAATAAATTGGTCATAAAATTTGATCTGATCTTCATCCAAGTCACAACAATAGACAAACACAGTGTGCTTAAACTAATAACACAGAAATTATTGTATTTTTCTTGTCTATATTGAATACATAATTTAAAAATTCACAGTGTAGGTTGGAAAAAGTATGTGAACCCCTAGGCTAATGACTTCTCCAAAAGCTAATTGGAGTCAGGAGTCAGCTAACCTGGAGTCCAATCAATGAGACGAGATTGGAGATGTTGGTTAGAGCTACCTTGCCCTATAAAAAACACTCACAAAATTTGGGCTTGCTATTCACAAGAAGCATTGCCTGATGTGAACCATGCCTCGAACAAAAGAGATCTCAGAAGACATAAGATTAAGAATTGTTGACTTGCATAAAGCTGGAAAGGGTTACAAAAGTATCTCTAAAAGCCTTGATGTTCATCAGTCCACGGTAAGACAAATTGTCTATAACTTGAGAAAGTTCAGCACTGTTGCTACTTTCCCTAGGAGTGGCCATCCTGCAAAGATGACTGCAAGAGCACAGTACAGCACACCAATATCAAAACTTCATCCCAACTGTAAAGTATGGTGGAGGGAGCATCATGGTTTGGAGCTGCTTTGCTGCCTCAGGGCCTGGACACCTTGCTATCATTGACGGAAAAATGAATTCCCAAGTTTATCAAGACATTTTGCAGGAGAATGTTAGGCTATCTGTCCGCCAATTGAAGTTCAACAGAAGTTGGGTGACGCAACAGGACAACGACCCAAAACGCAGAAGTAAATCAACAACAGAATGGCTTCAACAGAAGAAAATACGCCTTCTGGAGTGGCCCAGCCAGAGTCCTTACCTCAACCCAATTGAGATGCTGTGGCATGACCTCAAGAGAGCAGTTCACACCAGACATCGTAAGAATACTGCTGAACTGAAACGGTTTTGTAAAGAGTAATGGTCCAAATTTCCTCCTGACCGTTGTGCAGGTCTGATCCGCAACTACAGAAAACGTTTAGTTGAGGTTATTGTTGCCAAAGTAGGGTCAACCAGTTATTGAATCCAGTGGTTCACTGTGAATGTTTACACGGTGCGTTCAATAAAGACATAACTTAATTGTTTGTGTGTTATTAGTTCAAGCAGACTGTTTGTCTATTGTTGTGACCTAGATGAAGATCAGATCAAATTTTATAACCAATTTATGCAGAAATCCATCTATTTCCAAAGGGTTCACATACTTTTTCTTGCCACTGTATATACCAGAGCCCATTATCCAGTGGTGTAAAGTACTTAAGTAATGTTTTTGGGTATCTTTACTGTACTATGTATATTTTTTACTACTTTTACGTCACTACATTCCTAAAGAAAATAATGTACTTTTTACTCCATACATTTTC
Source organism: Salvelinus alpinus (assembly GCF_045679555.1). Classification (NCBI taxonomy): domain Eukaryota; kingdom Metazoa; phylum Chordata; class Actinopteri; order Salmoniformes; family Salmonidae; genus Salvelinus; species Salvelinus alpinus. Next base: position 57,964,494 of record NC_092088.1, on the reverse strand, counting down.
CCTGACACCTAAAAGTACTCGTTATATTTTGAATGCTTAGCAGGACTGGAAAATGGTCCAATTCGAACACTTCTCAAGAGAACATCCCTGGTCATCCATACTGCCTCTGATATGGCAGACTCACTAAATACAAATGCTTCTTTAGTAAATTATGTCTGAGTGTTGGAGTGTGCACCTAGCTATCCGTAAATAAAACAAGAAAATTGTGCTGCCTGGTTTGCTTATTTTAAGAAATTTTAAATGATTTGTACTTTTACTTTTGACACTTAAGTATATTTTATCAACTATATTTACTTCTGATACTGAAGTATATTTAAAACCAAATACTTTTAGACTTTTACTCAAGTATTTTACTGGGTGACTTTTACATTTTCTCATTTTCTGTTCATGTATCTTAGCTTTCACTCAAGTATGAGATTTGAGTACATTTTCCACCACTGCCATTATCTTTACAGGGCTCAGACTGGAATCAGATTGAACTGCCTAAGAACGAAGTGTATTTGCAAGTTTGGGGGCTTTATGCAAGTTTGTAAAATATTACAATGGGACTTAATAGTGCCGACTGACTTAGTGTTCCTAACTTTAACTGCAATAACAATCGGTCTGACTTTCTTGCTTTGACACACAAAATCTCTTGTTCTAAGAAAATGCTGGAACCAACATCCAATCTGAGATATTGACTGTGCAACTAAACAGGAAGGTAACTACACAGCAACAGGCAAACCTAATTATAGCAATAAACATTGAGATGAGCTATTCTGACAAATTTCAGTTGACCCCAGGTCTCTCTGTCATAGGTGCAGGCAGCCTCCCTCATTAGACGACCAGTTCCCCATGGCTGTTGTGTGGACAGTCATATTAATCATAAACTCAGGAGGGCCTATGATGTAATTGTTCCCAGTCAGTAGGAGGGTAAACTTAACAGCCATGGTTTCCATGGGAGAAGAATTACCTGTGGATCATTCAGAAACTCATTAAAACTAATGGGGTGGAGAGGGTGAGTAATGGCAGCCAACCCCACAAATCACTGAGACAGTGTGAACAAATACATATTTCTTAAGACTAGAAAAATATGTTATTCCCTTATATGCTGTAATGAATTTATTGAATGTTTTTCAGCTAAATACTTAGTAAGAAATTCAGTTTATGAAGTGAGGCATTATCAAGCATAATTGTTTAAAAAAAGTCTTACACATTAGCTTATAATATGCCTGACTAAATGTATATCCTTAATTCTGAATTCATTAAGTTTATCTAGTAACATGTCATTGTTCATGCAGATCTCCAATTGTGTGGAGAATATTAATTTCATTAACTGAGATCTTTCCCTCAGATTCACAGCTTGTGTGGTGCTAAAACCCACTTTAATGCCACCTAGTGGCTCCTAACCAGAAAAGCAATAGCATGTCATTTGACTTCATAATGTCAGCTATGAGGCAATCTACTGTGCAATCAAAACACTAAAAGTATTTACCTGTCCAACTGGTATTTGTTCCAGTACATTTGTGCTTTTTTATTTCACCCCTGGACAAGGGGAAGTTTATAGAGACTGTGTGGATACTGCACTACAACTTGGATATAATTGAGTTCTTAAAAGTAACTCACTGATTGAAAGAACAAAATAGACCCGGCAGGTGATACAGTGTTCCATTCAAACAATCCTTCAGTGTTTTATTTGTGTAGCCCCATCTTATCTGAGGTCTATCAGGCACTAAATGATGCTTGGGCATGTTTGACCTGGTGTCTGCACCTTTTTAAAGAGCCCTCCGCCCCTATAAAGGTTCTCAGGGTGTCAACCTGTCACTTGTTTTAATCTAATCCCTCTTCACTCCCTCTCTCTCTGAAGCCTCATTCCCCCCTTTCCTCCCTACTTGTCAAAGATGAAAGGAGAGCAGCACCCAGACAGGTGAAAGGAAGAGGAGCGCCAGGTTTAAACAAACAGAGAGAGAAAGAGGAGCCAAAGGAAAGGTCACCGTCGCCACATCGACACAGCAGCAGACTGAGGGAGAAAGTCAGAGATAGAGGGATTGTTATCTGTAATAGACTATGTTCCAGTTAGTGAGCAGTGACTATAAGGTTAAGAATGTGTGTGTGTGTTTGGTTTTACTATCCTTGTGGGGACATTTCGTCAGTCCCCACAAGGAAAAATGCTATTTTACGCTTTGGGTTTAGGTTCAAGATTAGGGTTACAATTAGGGTTAGTATTATGGTTAGAATTAGGGGTTAGGTTTAGGAGTTAGGTTTAGGGGTTTAGGGTTAAAGTTAGGATTAGGTTAAGGGTTAGAGGTTAGGGGTTAAGGAAAATAGGATTTTGAATGGGAATCAATTGTTTGGTCCCCACAATGATAGTAAAACAAAGGTGTGTGTGTATGTGTCTGTGTACGTGAGTGGGTGTTTGGGGTTATTGACGACTAGCTATTGACAGCTATAGCAGTAGCTGGCAGAGCCCAGGTTCCCATGCAGTGAACCATATCACTCCCCACAGCCCAATATTGACCAGTGTAATAAGAGAGCTCTGTTCACATTGGCACTGTGACTCTGAAAGGCTGGACTCATGTTGAGAAAATGTCATCTATGTGTTCCAACTGTGCTTTGTCTCCTCAACAAACAACAGAAAAAAGTCCCCCATGTGCCCGCTATATTCCTCAGGGACACACGCCCAATCACACACAGCTTTTCTTAGTGAGCCTTAAGCAAGATCACATGGAGCCACCATGCTAACAAACTGTAAGCAGTATGTAATACAGTATGTAATGTATGTGTAATTAATTTGTGTAATTAAATAACTACAATCACACTAACTCGCAGTCAATTATTTCACAACAACAACAGACATCCATAGACCATCTTCCTTCATTAACGTTCATTAGACAGTCATTGTAAAGTAGAGGAAGAGGGGGCTAGATTAGAGATTGTTTTTTAAATGACCTGACCTGTGTCTGTTTATACAATCAATTATACAATCATGCAATCAATTTGACTTTGCTTTTACCAATTTAACTACATAATAACATAATGGTTCATAATACAGGTGAATGCATTATCAGTGTGTGCATGCATTGAGTTACTAAACTTGTTTTGGCTGATTTCATTGTGCTACAGATGAAAAATAAAAAGCAATTTGGGACTTATTTTATTGTACTACTGATCAACATTTGCATAGGGGAAGCAATCTCTTATTTTCTAAAAGTGTACGCTGTCTCATTTAGACCTAATGACGTCATCCACACACAGTGAGATCATTGAGTGAGAGAGACAGAAGAGGCGTGAGGCAAGGGAGATGAAGTGAATTAATCAAGTTCTTGTCAATGACTATGGTTTTTGGCGACAATCAGTTTTGAAATCAGCATATTTTGCGTTATAGTTTGCATATTATCACAAACAATGTACTAGGATAGTGAACTGATGTTAGCTTCAGCTGTAAGCTAGGACAGTTAGCCTACACAGCTGGATGCTAATGGTATTTTCTTGCATTGTAAAGTGTTCTAGCCTGGAAAATGGACAATGTTTTGCGAACAGTAATTAACATTTGCAACACTTCCACATGCCGTGTTGCATTAACTTCTGTGCAGCATGAGTGGAGAGCTAACATGATCCAGCCCAGACTCCCAGTGAGTGCAATGGTTCTTCTGACAGGCTAGAGCTAGCAATGAGTAAGTGGAGCAGGCACGGTGTGCTCGTACTATAAGGAGACGTAGACGGACTTAATCCTCTCTCAATCAGTAGATGACGTGAGACACATTTGACACAAGTACCGAAAGTAACAAAACATTTTGTACCAAACAGTTTTTAATGTTCTGGTACCAACGTTTCAGTATACTATACAATACTAAACTTACGTGACCAGTCACATTTTTTTCACTGGAACCCTATCGACCAATAAAAAATTGGTGTCACACTTCAAAGTCAAAGGGTCACAAATGCGAGTGTTTTGGTCGCTGTCTCGAACCCTGCTGTCACTTAAGCAGACTGTTACTATATGGTATCAAAAGAAAATACAAAGACCGTCAGGAACCGTCCCAATATTGAACTGACAAGAACAGCAACAGCAAGCAGCAGTGTGTGGGTGTGTGGGCACACATTAAGAGCAGGTGTGTGCATAGAGATCAATCTGGAGAGATGATCATCATGCACCCAAGACTAGCGTATAGGAGCCTGTCTCTGTCCAGGCTCACACAGTACAGTCAGGTGGGCAGGGTGATTTGCATGGCCTGTTTCATACTACTGCCTGTGTGGTGATAAGCAAAGACAGTCACTCTTATCTGCTCTGTTTTTTAGTGACTCTCACTCTACCTTCAGAGGAACTCACCTTTGAGAGATGAGGAGATGAGGCTTAGATATGCAGGAAATGGAAGGTACAGCAGATTGGCTCATTACATAAAACAATATTTAAATATAGCTTACCTGACATGAGGAGTGTGGGAACCAAGCCTGTGTAAACGTTTCAATACAGCCTTCTACTTCTATTCTGACCTCAATATTTTTCTTGCTACTTACAGTCTTCATACCACTTAGTTCTGGGTCTACAAGGGATACCACAATGATCTAGTTAATCACCGTTAAATAACTGTCTCCTCAGATATGACTGTACACAGTGGGGGGGATCTCAATCAAATCAAATCAAATTGTATTTGTCACATGCGCCGAATACAGCAGGTGCAGACCTTACAGTGAAATGCTTACTTACAAGCCCTTAACCAACAATGCAGTTTAAAGAAAATACCTAAAAAAGTAAAAGATAAGAATTACAAATAATTCAAGAGCAGCAGTAAATAGCAATAGCGGGGCTATATGCAGGGGGTACTGGTACTGAGTCAATGTGCGGGGGCACCGGTGTCGAGGTAATTGAGGTAATATGTAAATTAATGAAGAGTTATTAAAGTGACTAGGCATAGATAATAACAGCGAGTAGTAGCAGCGTAGGGGGGGGGGGGGGGGGCAATGCAAATAGTCTGGATAGCCATTTAATTAGATGTTCAGGAGTCTTATGGCTTGAGGGTAGAAGCTGTTGAGGAGCCTTTTTGTCCTAGACTTGGCGCTCCGGTACCGCTTGCCGTGCGGTAGCAGATAAAACAGTCTATAACTTGGGTGACTGGAGTCTCTGACAATTTTATGGGCTTTCCTCTGACACTGCCTATTATATAGGTCCTGGATGACAGGAAGCTTGGCCCCAATGATGCACTGGGCCGTTTGCACTACCCTCTGTAGCGCCTTATGGTCAGATGCCGAGTAGTTGCCATACCAGGCGGTGATGCAACCGGTCAGGATGCTCTCGATGGTGCAGCTGTAGAACCTTTTGAGGATCTGGGGACCCATGCCAAATCTTTTCAATCAGGGAACTCCTTCAAGACTGTTGGAAAATAATTCCAGGTGAAGCTGGTTGAGAGAATGCCAGGAGTGTGCAAAGCTGTCATCAAGGCAAAGGGTGGCTACTATGAAGAATATAAAATATATTTCACACTTTCTTAGTTACCACATGATTCCATATGTGTTATTTCATAGTTGTGATGTCTTCACTATTATTCTACAATGTAGAAAATAGTAAAAATAAAGAAAAACCCTTGAATGAGGAGCGGTGTCCAAACCTTTGACTTGTACAGTATGCACTGAACTTGTCTGATGCTTTAAGCAGGCTGTTTGATTAAATAATTAAGACACAAAAAATACTCAAGAGGGAGCCAGAGATCAAGATAGCCTAACCAGAAGAAGAAAACCTATGCCCGACCCTCCTTCACCCACTGCTGGTAGTCTTCGCAGAATTATTCTTCGGAAGTTGTTGGTAATAGGCTGGCTGCACCAGCGGTCGGCATCCTTTTCCATTTGGAGTGACAATTTATGTAAAAATGGCTACCAGTTATGATGCCGGTTATGATTTCCATATGCACATTTCCATAGAACAGTTTAATGTCATTTATATTACTCTATCTCAAAATAATTGTCTGTGGTTAACAGTGGCGCAACATTCACGCCACTGTGAATGTTGTGACCCCCCCCCCACACACACACATTTTGAAATTGCATTTTTGTGCTCCCCAGTTTTATCATTGCACTGTGATACAAGATAATGGCATTGCGTGCATTAGGACCATGTGGATGCCTCAGAACGATCGGGCAGGCTGTTTAGCAGTTTCAGTCAGCTGGATTTAGGACCATGCAGATACCACAGAGCGGGTGGACAGGCTGTGTGATGGCAATGCTATTATTATAGGACCAGCACAGTGCTGCTGTCTGCACCTGCTGTCTCTGTGTGTTGCTCTATTTCTCCGGGTTGTAAAAGCAAACAGGGCAAGAACTGGCTACCCTTTATTTGACTGATGAAGCTGGCAAGGTAACAGCTGTTTGACTGAACATAATCTTGACATTTTTTTAATTACTTTTATTGATCAACATTCTGCTAAATTTCTCATCAATTAAACATTTGATCTCAATACAGTTTTCTGTTTACAAAACTACAATCGGTTACGAAAAGAGTGGACTAAGTTTTGTAGACTTTACCCTTGTAACGGCTGTCTTCCTCCTCCTCTGACGAGGAGGAGTAGTAAGGATCGGAGGACCAATGCGCAGCGTGGTACGTGTTCATACTCTTTATTAAAACAATCGAACACTGAAACAAAACAATAAACGACACGTGAAATAACCAACCGAAACAGTTCCGTGCGGAACACACAGACACAGAAAATAAACACCCACGAAACACAGGTGGAAAAAGGCTACCTAAGTATGATTCTCAATCAGAGACAACTAACGACACCTGCCTCTGATTGAGAATGATACCAGGCCAAACGATTGTTGATTTATTTGTATTTTTATATAAATATGTTATTTGGGGTCTCCTTGGGCAGTCTTAATAATTGCTTAATTTTCACGCAAGTAAAACTGGATCTGGGTTTTAAGGGTTAAGATACAGTTTTCAACAGTTTAATATCAGTGTTTCATACTTAATTTGTGGATTATACCTTTGGATTTACCTTTTGATTGCAAGCCTTTCATATTTTTTACCTTCATAATTGTTATACCTTTTTAGCATCAACATCAATTGGAATCTGTCCATGTTTTACCATTCAACAATTAAGGAACACGTCTTACAAACCCTGGACATTTGAGTATAATAAATTGACATTTTTGTCATGGAAAGAGCAGGTGTGTTTTGTACACTCAGTGTAGAGCTGCTGCCTAACAAAATCACTATTTTAGTAGTTCTTTAAAACCTTTTGTCAATAGGGGGAGCTGTTAGCATTATTTATTTTTTTACATTTCCAAATTAAACTGCCTCATACTCAATTCTTGCTCGTACAATATGCATATTATTATTACTATTGGATAGAAAACAATCTCTAGTTTCTAAAACCGTTTGAATTATGTCTGTGGGTAAACCAGAACTCTTTCTACAGCGAAACTCATGACAGGACATGCGAAGCTCTGAAAAATAGTCTCTGATCTCAGATCAGTTTAAAACTCTGTGTGTGCCCTATGGCTTGACATGAACTGCACCCGCCTTCCCCTGGATGTCAGTAACCAATGAGAAGTGGAATGGTGTCTCTAGGTGTTTCTCAGAGTTTATAAAAGGGAATGGAGTGAGATGACCCTTCTTTTCGACGCTCGCCAGGACGCAAGGGAGGACATCAGAATCGCATGCTCAAAAGCTCTCGTTATTGATCAAAGATATATCCGTCTGTGATTTAATTCGATATAGGTGTTAGAAACATCATAACGAAGTTATTTGAAACCGATTTATATCAGTTTATGCGAGTATATTGCTATTTTTCTGAATTTCCTTAGTATTGCGTTTGAGGATTTGGGCATGTGTGTGCCGTGTAGCTATCGTTAGCTGCTAGTTCCGAAGTTGAGGAGGTCGTTTTACAACAAAGGAACGATTATTTTGGACAAAGGACACATTGCCCAAGATACTGATGGAAGCTCGTCCAAAAGTAAGAGTTATTTATGATTTTATTCCGTATTTATGTGGAAAAATGTAAACGCAGTTGTCAGCCATTTTTTGCGGCACTAGTCTGGCTGTAACTCACAATGTATGTCTAGTAACGTAAATTTTAAAAATCTAAATCAGCGGTTGCATTAATAACCAATGCATCTTTCATTAGCTGTCCAACCTGTATTTTTGTAGTCAATCTAATCGATAAATAATCGTAAACATAGGTGCCTTTCCAAGATGGCGCCGGCCCGAATGCATGCCATGTTTTGACAGATTACATTGCATAACCACGATTTGTGATGCTAAATATGCACATTTTCGAACAAACTCTATATGCATTGTGTAATATGATGTTACAGGACTGTCATCTGAAGAATTCCGAGAAGGTTAGTGAAAAAATTAATATATTTTGGTGGCGATAACGTTATCGCCCCTTTTGCCTTGATTTAATGCTGGTGTGATGTTAGCTCATGTGGTATGCTAATATAACGATATATTGTGTTTTCGCTGTAAAACACTTAGAAAATCTGAAATATTGTCTGGATTCACAAGATCTGTGTCTTTCGATTGCTGTAGGCTGTGTATTTTTCAGAAATGTTTTAGGATGAGTATTTTGGTAATTGACGTCGGTCTCTGTAATTATTCCGGCTGCTTCCAACGCTATTTCAGATTGCAGCTGCAATGTACAACTGTGATTTATACCTGAAAAATGCACATTTTTCTAAAAAAACATATCCTATACCATAAATATGTTATCAGACTGTCATCTTATGAAGTTGTTTCTTGGTTAGTGGCTATATATATCTTTATTTAGTCGAATTAGTGATAGCTACTGATGCAGGAAAAAAATGGTGGAGAAAAAAAGTTGTGTCTTTTGCTATCGTGGTTAGCTAATAGATTTACATATTGTGTCTTCCCTGTAAAACACTTAGAAAATCTGAAATATTGTCTGGATTCACAAGATCTTTGTCTTTCAATTGCTGTAGGCTGTGTATTTTTCAGAAATGTTTTAGGATGAGTATTTTGGTAATTGACGTCGGTCTCTGTAATTATTCCGGCTGCTTCCAACGCTATTTCAGATTGCAGCTGCAATGTACAACTGTGATTTATACCTGAAAAATGCACATTTTTCTAAAAAAACATATCCTATACCATAAATATGTTATCAGACTGTCATCTTATGAAGTTGTTTCTTGGTTAGTGGCTATATATATCTTTATTTAGTCAAATTAGTGATAGCTACTGATGGAGTAAAAAGCTGGTGGAGTAAAAAAAGTGGTGTCTTTTGCTAACGTGGTTAGCTAATAGATTTACATATTGTGTCTTCCCTGTAAAACATTTTAAAAATCAGAAATGATGGCTGGATTCACAAGATCTGTATCTTTCATCTGGTGTCTTGGACTTGTGATTTAATGATATTTAGATGCTTGTATTTACTTGTGACGCTATGCTAGGCTATGCTAGTCAGCTTTTTTACTGTGGGGGGTGCTCCCGGATCCGGGATGAGTACCAAGTAAAAGTTAAACTAAATAAGGTATACTTTTATGTCTGCTGAATACCAACTATCAATCACTTAGATCATGTATTTTTATGTAGAGATACCTCGCGAAGCAACTGCTCTCTACTCTATCCCTCTCGATTGCGCATAGTCAGTTCTATCCGGGTACCTTGGGACGTCCCTACCCCATTGAAGTTGAAATTTAAAATGGTTAAGGTAAGGGTTAAGGTTAGGGTTAGTTAAGGGTTATGGTTAAGGTTGAAGGGGAATTTCACCCTGGGGGAATCTTGGCATGTTTTCATCATGTCCGAGGCATTTCTAGGACAGTGAGATGTATTTTATACATAATTGCCTAGGTGGAAGGCAGGTCTGGGCTTTGTGCGTTGAATGATAAACCCTATGACAGCTTCCGGTGTATTGAATGGGGAGGGGGGTGAGATCTGAAAATAAATGTAGGCCTGCTTTGAGGCATTTTGTGAAGGCTCTATGTTATACTGATCGAACTATACTTTTTTGTGTGTGTAGATATGGTTGTCCTTGTTCGATAGAGCCATTGGATGCCAAAAGTTTGGGAACCCTTGATCTACTCTAATGGCATCATGCTATCTTAGCATCTCTGTCCCCAAAATGTGTGAACTGGATTGTAGAAATGGCCATAAGCCAAAATATGCATATACAGTATTTATTGCTGTGGTCTACCCCAAACTGCTTCGTCTGGCTGTTGGTTTTATTTCTGATTATTTGAAACCCTTTCTGGCATCTGAACTGGTTGTGTTAGGAGAAGTATATCTTGATTGGATTACTCATGCCTCAGATCAGTTTAAAAATATCTGTCTTGCATTCAACTTAACTCAGTTGATAACGAAACCAACTCGGATGAATGTAAAAAACCTAGCAAACTCCTCGTTGATTGACTTTATCCTGACAAACCATGCCCATAAGTATTTGGCTAGTGGTGTTGTTGCAGATGATATCAGTGACCACCGCCCTATTGCCTTCATTAGACATTACACATTGAAAAACCCTGACCCTCGTATAATTGTGAAGAGAAATAAATAAATAAAAATCTTGCCCTAGACGTTCCTTCATGATCTACAGTACCAGTCAAAAGTTTAGACACACCTAGTCATTCAAGGGTTTTTCTTTATTTTTAGTATGCTCTACATTGTAGAATAATAGTGAAGACATTATAACTATGAAATAACACATACGGAATCATGTAGTAACCAAAAAAGTGTTAAACAAATCAAAATAGATTTTAGATTTTAGGTTCTTCAAAGTAGCCACCCGTTGCCTTGATGACAGCTTTGCACACACTTGGCATTCTTTCAACCAGCTTCATGAGGAAGGATTTTCCAACGGTCTTGAAGGAGTTCCCACATATGCTGAGCACTTGTTGGCTACTTTTCCTTCACTCTGCGGTCCAACTCATCCCAAAACATCTCAATTGGATTGAGGTCGGGTGATTGTGGAGGCCAGTTCATCTGATGCAGCACTCCATCACTCTCCTTCTTGATCAAATAGCCCTTAAACCTTTTCTCAATAGGGGGGGCGCTATTTTCACTTTGTAAAAAATCGTGCCCAAATTAAACTGCCTCGTACTCAATTCTTGCTCGTACAATATGCATATTATTATTACTATTGGATAGAAAACACTCTCTAGTGTCTAGAACCGTTTGAATTATATCTGTGAGTAAAACAGAACTAATTTTGCAGCAAACTTCCTGTCAGGAAGTGAAAAATCTGAAATCGAGGCTCTGTTCCAGGGCCTTCCTATTAATTTGCCTGAAATCTATGGATCTACATGCACTGCATACGCCTTCCACTAGATGTCAACAGGCAGTGAGAGGTGGAATGGGGTGTCTAGCTTGATCTGAGGCCGAACAAGAGCTTTTGGAATGACGTGTCTGGAATTTTCATTGTCTTGGAAGACGCGAGAAGGAACCCCAGGTTGCGTTCTGAAAAGCTTTCGGTATAGACGTTAGATATCTCTGGCTCTGATTTTATTTCATATATGTGACAAAAACATCATAAAGTAGTTATTTTAAACCGAGTTATATCAGTTTATTGAACGTTTATTGCGATTTTCGGCATTTTATTTTCTTTGCGTTATGTGAAGTTGGGCACGATTGCGCCACATGGCTAGCTTTGGTTGCTAATTCGATAGGAGAATAGGACATTCTACAACCAAACAACGATTATTCTGGACAAATGACAACTTGTACAACATTCTGATGGAATGTTTTCCGCCCTTATTTTGGGCGCTGTCTCGCTATAACGTAAGCTGTTTGTCGTACTAAAGTTTTTTTTTAAAATCTAACACAGCGGTTGCATTAAGAACTAGTGTATCTTTCATTTGCTGTACAACATGTATTTTTTAGTAAAGTTTATGATGAGTTATTTGATTAGATTAGGTGACTCTCCAAGATTTCTCCGGACAATTTTGTGCATTTTGACTACGTATTGTCACGGCTCCTCCTCTGCAGTGCAGGGGGCGGTTCCTCCTGCAGGCAGAGGAGGGTCGTTAGTGATTGGAGCCACCTGGGCTCAGGGTATAAAACTGCTTACTAATCACCTCTCTCTCTCTCTCTCTGCTCCTCCAGGTATGCTCATGATTTGTTTGTTCCTTTTTAGTTTTGCATAGTTTTCACTCAGTCATGTTCACACACACATATTCATGCACCCATGCACTTTACATACACCTCACATTATGATACATCCACACCTCATTCCTTTTTCTTAGTTTAAGTTCATAGTTTGTTTAATAATAAAGAACACTTTTAAATTGGCCTATACCTGTTGTTCGTGTCCCCTCATTTTTGTCACAGGCTATGAGCCGGCTTGTGACAGTATTCACATTGTAAAACCACGATTTGTACCGCTAAATATGCACATTTTCGAACAAAACATATGTATTGTGTAATATGATGTTATAGGACTGTCATCTGATGAAGTTTGTCAAGGTTAGTGAATAAATGTATATCTTTTGCTGTTTTTTTCGCTATCGCTACCTTTGCGGTGTATGAATGCGGTTGTGTGGTTGGCTATTGTAGTAAGCTAATATAATGCTATATTGTGTTTTCGCTGTAAAAATATTGGCTGGATTCACAAGATGTTTGTCTTTCATTTGCTGTACACCATGTATTTTTCATAAATGTTTTATGATGAGTATTTAGTTATTTCACGTTGCTCTCTGTAGTTATTCTAGCTGCTTTGGTGATATTTGTGATTGTAGCTGCAATGTAAAACTATGATTTATACCTGAAATATGCACATTTTTCGAACAAAACATAGATTTATTGTATAACATGTTATAAGACTGTCATCTGATGAAGTTGTTTCTTGGTTAGTGACTAATTATATCTTTATTTGGTCGAATTTGTGATAGCTACCTATGCGGTAAAAAAATTGTTAAAATATGCGGTTGAGTCTTTTGCTATCGTGGTTAGCTAATAGAAATACATATTGTGTTGTCGCTGTAAAACATTTTAAAAATCGGAAATGATGGCTGGATTCACAAGATGTGTATCTTTCATTTGGTGTCTTGGACTTGTGATTTCATGATATTTATATGCTAGTATTTACTTGTGGCGCTATGCTAGGCTATGCTAGTCAGCTTTTTTACTGATGAGGATGCTCCCGGATCCGGGATTGTGACCAAGTAGAAGTTAAACAGCCTGGAGGTGTGTTGGGTCATTATCCTGTAAAAGAACAAATGATAGTCCTACTAAGCGCAAACCAGATGGGATGGCGTATCGCTGCAGAATGCTGTGGTAGCCATGCTGGCTAAGTGTGCCTTGAATTCTAAATTAATCACAGTGTCACCAGCAAAGCACCACCACAACTCCTCCTCCATGCTTCACGATGGGAACCACACATGCATCCGTTCACCTACTCTGCGTCTCACAAAGACATGGCAGTTTGAACCAAAAATCTCAAATTTGGACTCAAAAAAGACCGATTTTTACCGGTCTAATGTCCATTGCTTGTGTTTCTTAGCCCAATCAAGTCTCTTCTTATTATTGGTGTCCTTTAGTAGTGGTTTCTTTGCAGCAATTTAACCATGAAGGCCTGATTAACGCAGTCTCCTATGAACAGTTGATGTTGAGATATGTCTGAACTCTGTGAAGCATTTATTTGGGCTGCAATTTCTGAGGCTGGTAATTCTAATGAACTTATCCTCTGCAGCAGAGGTAACTTTGCGTCTTCCTTTCCTGTGGCGGTCCTCATGAGATCCAGTTTCATCAAAGCGCTTGATGTTTTTTGCGACTGTACTTCAAGAAACGTTCAAAGTTCTTGAAATTTTCCACATTGACTGACCTTCATGTCTTAAAGTAATGATGGACTGTCGTTTCTCTTTGCTTATTTGAGCTGTTCTTGCCATAATATGGACTTGGTCTTTTACCAAATAGTGCTATCTTCTGTATCTTCTGGACTTTTTTGTAAGGGTATTTTCTTTCACTTTTGTCTCACATGATCTATTCAAGTCCCACAGTTTGAACTAACCCTACCGTCGCTATTTAGACCACATATGTATTTGCCTGTTGTCTTTTATATTTGGGTTTTCTCTTACACAGTGTAGTGCATTTATAGAGTTGAAGAACACCAACTACAGATACACGTGCTTGTTTTTTTCCCCCTTTATTTAACTAGGCAAGTCAGTTAAGAACAAATTCTTGTTTTCAATGATGGCCTAGGAACAGTGGGTTAACTGCCTTGTTCAGGGGCAGAACGACAGATTTTTACCTTGTCAGCTCGGGGATTCAATCTTGCAACCTTTGTCACGATCGTCTATAGGAGAGAGAGATGACCAAGGCGCAGCGTGTGCAAAATACATCTTTAATTATAAGAAGAAAAATGAAACAAAACAACAAACAGACGAACGTGAAGCTATGAAAAAACTAGTGCACACATGCAACATAGAACATAGACAATTACCCACAAATACATGATGCCTATGGCCGCCTTAAATATGGCTCCCAATCAGAGACAAATGAAAAACATCTGTCTCTGATTGAGAACCACTCAGGCAACCATAGACATACCTAGACACATTCACTCAACCATAGACTTGTCTAGAAACATTCACTCAACACAAACCCATACACTCTAACAAATCCCCCTAGACACTACAACCACCCAAGACAAGACAAAAACACAAACATACCCCATGTCACACCCTGACCTAACTAAAATAATAAAGAAAACAAAGAATACTAAGGCCAGGGCGTGACAACCTTGCGGTTACAAGACCGACGCTCTAACCACTAGGCTACAGGTGACAAACGGATTATTTAACTATTGTAACATACAGCAGAGAAAATTATATTGTCCCCGTCAGGAGTCCAGGCTTTTGCCATAGATGGTAGAGTTCACGCCTCTGTACCACACAAGCTTTACAGTGGCTTGCGAAAGTATTCACCCCCTTGGCATTTTTCCTATTTTGTTGCCTTACAACCTAGAATTAAAATTGATTTTTTGGGGGGTTTGTATCGTTTGATTTACACAACATGCCTACCACTTTGAAGATGCAAAATATTTTTTATTGTGAAACTAACAAGAAATAAGACAAAAAAACTGAACTTGAGTGTGCATAACTATTCATCTCCCCAAAGTCAATACTTTGTAGAGCCACCTTTTGCAGCAATTATAGCTGCAAGTCTCTTGGGGTATGTCTCTATAAGCTTGGCACATCTAGTCACTGGGATTTTTGCCCATTCTTCAAGGCAAAACTGCTCAAGCTCCTTCAAGTTGGATGGGTTCCGCTGGTTTACGGCAATCTTCATGTCATACCACAGATTCTCAATTGGATAGAGGTCTGGGCTTTTACTAGGCCATTCCAAGACATTTAAATGTTTCCCCTTAAACCATTCGAGTGTTGCTTTAGCAGTATGCTTAGGGTCATTGTCCTGCTGGAAGGGGAACCTCCGTCCCAGTCTCAAATCTCTGGAAGACTGAAACAGGTTTCCCCTCAAGAATTTCCCTGTATTTAGCTCCATCCATCATTTCTTCATTTCTGACCAGTTTCCCAGAAAAACATCCCCACAGCATGATGCTGCCACCACCATGCTTCACTGTGGGGATGGTGATGAGAGGTGTTGGGTTTGCGCCAGAAATAGCATTTTCCTTGATGGCCAAAAAGGTACATTTTTTTCATCTCATCTGAACAGAGTACCTTCTTCCATATGTTTGGGAAGTCTCCCATATGCCTTTTGGCACCAAACGTGTTCAATGGCTTTTTTCTGGCCACTCTTCCGTAAAACCTAGCTCTGTGGAGTGTACGGCTTAAAGTGGTCCTATGGACAGATACTCCAATCTCCACAGTGGAGCTTTGGTCTCTTTGTTGCCTCTCTGATTAATGCCCCCCTTGCCTGGTCTGTGAGTTTTGGTGGGTGGCCCTCTCTTGGCAGGTTTATTGTGGTGCCATATTCTTTCCATTTTTTAAATAATGGATTTAATGGTGCTCCGTGGGATGTTCAAAGTTTTGTATATATTTGTATAACCCAACCCTGATCTGTACTTCTCCAGAACTTTGTCCCTGACCTGTTTGGAGAGCTCCTTGGTCTTCACGGTGCCGCTTGCTTGGTGGTGCCCCTTGCTTAGTGGTTGTTGCAGAGTTGCAGACTCTGGGGCCTTTCAGAACAGGTGTATATATACTGAGATCATGTGACAGATCATGTGACACTAATTATGTGACTTCTGAAGGTAATTAGTTGCACCAGATCTTATTTAGGGGCTTCATTGCAAAGGGGGTGAATACATACTCACGCACCACTTTTCAGTTTTTATTTTTTTGAATCTTTTGAAAAAAGTTATTTTTTCCATTTCACTTCACCAATTTAAACTATTTTGTGTATGTCCATTACATTAAATCCAAATAAAATCAATTTAAATTACAGGTTGTAATGCAACAAAATAGGAAAAACGCCAAGGGGGATGAATACTTTTACATGGCACTGTAGATTGCATTCTGCTAAGGCACTTGTCTCTCTCTACGTTGGTTAGCTACATTGGTGAGCAGGATGGGATCCTTTCGATACGTCTATGAGGCCTGGGCACACAAATGGTCCTAGATAGAAGGGGGAATACTGAAGCATGCGTTCATGACAGTTCTACAGTTTCCATCAGTCAAATTGCCTGAGCAGACATAGTGTTGAAATATTCTTTTTGTGAGAAAATGTGCAAGAAATGAAGGTGCCAATACTGTCATATACAACAAAAAAACAGCTCCTCCCTCGACGGGGATTGATTAACTTCAGTCTTTCGGCTTTGGCCCACAACCTAATAACACAGCCACTCCACAGATAGAACAATTAGCCAGATATCTCACCGGATGTATAAATGTGAAGCATCCGTTTGGCTACCAAATATGGTGATGAGAGGAAGCCCAGTGGCCGGCAGTGGGAGAAAATGGAGTGAAATGGATTTGGGTCGACGTTTTACTAATTTCCTCCTCAATGAAACATTTGATCTCAGTACAGTTTTCTGTTTCCAAAACTAAAATCTATAACAAACAGAGTGGACTACGTTTTGTAGACTGTATCGTTTGCCTACGTTTCTAAAAAGTGCTTTGTTTTGAAGGAGTATCAGGTTTGAAGGTAAGACCCAGATGCAGACAATGTCAAATTAACAACAGTTTAATAATCCAACAGGGGCAGGCAAAAGACAGGTCAAGGGCAGGCAGAGGTCAGTAATCCAGAGGTGGGGCAAAGTTACAGGATGACAGGCAGGCTCAGGGTAGGCAGAGTTGTCAGGCAGGCGGGCTCAGAGTCAGGACAAGCAAGGGTCAAAACCAGGAGGGCAAGAAAAGAGAGACTGGGGAAAGCAAGAGCTGAGACAAAAAATGCTGTCTGACTTGACAAACAAGATGAACTGGCCCAGACAGACAGATAACACAGGTATAAATACACAGGGGATAATGGGGAAGATGGGCGACACCTGGAGGGGGGTGGAGACAAGCACAAGGACAGGTGAAACAGATCAGGGTGTGACAAGGAGTGCAAGGGCGAATTGAGTTATTGCACACGTGCACTTCACAGAGTAGGTGTTTCCTAACGGAAATATGCAAACAAATACTACAACGTGCCAATAGGATCTCGCTAGCTCATGCTTGGCTTTGCCCACCTCCTTGCTTGTTGTGCCCACTATGATTAATTTGATTTGCTCCCAATGGAAACGATAGGCTCTGGTCTATCTTGGGTTAGTTATACAAATCTTTGGCAACACAGTCCGTGAAGGGCATGAGGTGTGGCTAATGTTAGCCAGCTTGAGCTAGCTACCAAGCTCAAATCAAATCAAATTGTATTTGTCATATGCGCCGAATACAACAGGTGTAGACCTTGCCGTGAAATGCTTACTGACAAGCAATTAACCAACAATGCGAGTTTTAAGAAAATAGAGGTAAGAAAATATTGACACAATAAACAAAAAAAACTAAAATTAAACAATAAAATAATAATAATGAGGCTATATACAGGGGGTATCGGTACTGAATCAATGTGCGGGGATACAGGTTAGTCGAGGTAATTTGTACATGTAGGTAGGGGTAAGGTGACTATGCATAGATAATTAACAGCGAGTAGCAGCAGGAAGCTTGGCCCCAGTGATGTACTGGGCTGTACGCCCTACCCTCTGTAGAGCCTTACGGTTGGATGCCGAGCAGTTGCCATACCAGGCAGTGATGCAACCGTTCAGGATGGTGAAGCTGTTGAACTTTTTGAGTATCTGGGAACCCATGCCAAATCTTTTCATTCTCCTGGGGGGGAAAAGGTGTTGTCGTGCTGTCTTCATGACTTTCTTGGTGTTCTTGGTGTGTTTGGACCATGATAGTTTGTTGGTGATGTGGACACCAAGGAACTTGAAACTTTCAACCCGCTCCACTACAACCCCCGTCGATGTGAATGGGAGCGTGTTCGGCCCTCCTTTTCCAGTAGTCTACGATCATTTCATTTGTCTTGCTCACGTTGAGGAAGAGGTTGTTGTCCTGGCACCCCACTGCCAGGTCTCTGGTATCGCAACTGTTTGGCATCCGACCGTAAGGCGCTACAGAGGGAAGTGCATACAGCCCAGTACATCACTGGGGCCAAAATTCCTGCGATCCAGGACTTACAGTTGAAGTCGGAAGTTTATATACACTTAGGTTGGAGTCATTAAAACTCGTTTTTCAACCACTCCACAAATGTCTTGAAAACAATTTATAGTTCTGGCAAGTCGGTTAGGACATCTACCTTGCGCTTGACACAAGTCATTTTTCCAACAATTGTTTACAGACAGATTATTTAACTTATAATTCACTATATCACAATTCCAGTGGGTCAGAAGTTTACATACACTAAGTTGACTGTGCTTTTAAACAGCTTGGAAAATTCCAGAAAATGATGTCATGGCTTTAGAAGCTTCTGATAGGCTAATTGATGTAATTTGAGTCAATTGGAGGTGTACCTGTGGATGTATTTCAAGGCCTACCTTCAAACTCAGTGCCTCTTTGCTTGACATCATGGGAAAATCAAAAGAAATCAGCCAAGACCTCAGAAAAACAATTGGAGACCTCCACAAGTCTGGTTCAACCTTGGGAGCAATTTCCAAACGCCTGAAGGTACCACATTCATCTGTACAAACAATAGTATGCAAGTATAAACACCATGGGACCACGCAGCCATCATACCGCTCAGGAAGGAGATGCGTTCTGTCTCCTAGAGATGAACGTACTTTGGTGCGAAAAGTTCAAATCAATCCCAGAAGAACAGCAAAGGACCTTGTGAAGATGCTGAAGGAAACGGGTACAAAAGTATCTATATCCACAGTTGAACGAGTCCTATATCGACATAACCTGAAAGGTCGCTCAGCAAGGAAGAAGTCACTGCTCCAAACCCGCCATAAAAAAACCAGACTACGGTTTGCAACTGCAACTGGGGACAAAGATCATACTTTTTGGAAAAATGTCCTCTGGTCTGATGAAACAAAAATAGAACTGTTTGGCCATAATGACCATCATTATGTTTGGAAGAAAAAGGGGGAGGCTTGCAAGCCGAAGAACACCTTAACAGCTTCTACCCCCAAGCCTTAAGACTGCTGAACAATTAATAAAATTACCACCCGGACGATTTGCATTGACCCCCCCCCCCGTTTGCTTTTACATTGCTGCTACTCGCTGTTTATTATCTTTGCATAATCACCTTACCCCTACCTACACTAGCATTAAAAAGTTTGGGGTCACTTAGAAATGTCCTTTTTTTTTAAGAAAAGCACATGTTTTGTCCATTAAAATATCATCAAATTGATCTATAATACAGTGTAGACATTGTTAATGCTGTAAATGACTATTGTAGCTGGAAACGGCTGATTTTTAAAATGGAATATCTACATAGGCGTACAGAGGCCCATTATCAGCAACCATCACTCCTGTGAAATTTCTAAGTGGCCCCAAACCTTTGAACGGTAGTGTGCATGTACAAATTACATCGACTAACCTGTACCCCCGCACATTGACTCTGTACCGGCACCCCCTGTATATACTGTAGCCTCTTTACTATTATTTTTTAATTATTTGTTATTTTTATAGTTATTTTTTATTTTTTTTATTTACTTGAGTTTATTTAGTAAATACTTTCCTAACACTTATTTTTCTGCAAACTGCATTGTTAGTTAAGGACTTGTAAGTAAGCAATTTTAACTGTGAGGTCTACAGTTGTTTTCGGCGCATGTGACATATAAAATTAGATTTGATTTAGAGCTCAGAGACAGGATTGTGTCGAGTCACAGATCTGGGGAAGGGTACCAAAAAAATTCCCAAGATCCCCAAGATCACAGTGGCGTCCATCATTTTAAATGGAAGAAGTTTGAACCACCAAGACTCTTCCTAGAGCTGTCTGCCCGGTCAAACTGACCAGTCGTGGGAGAAGAGCCTTGGTCAGGGAGGTGACCAAGAACCCGATTGTCACTCTGACAGAGCTCCAGAGTTCCTCTGTGGAGAAGGGAGAACCTTCCAGAAGGACAACCATCTCTGCAGCAATCCACCAATCAGGCCTTTATGGTAGAGTGGCCAGGCGGAAGCCACTCCTCAGTAAAAGGCACATGACAGTCCTCTTTACCAAAAGGCACCTAAAGGCCTCTCAGGCCATCAGAAACAAGATTCTCTGGTCTGATGATACCAAGATTGAACTCTTTTGCCTGAATGTCAAGCATGGAGGAAACCTGGCACCATCCCTTCGGTGAAGCATGGCAGCATTATGTTGTGGGTGTCACACCCTGACCTTAGAGATCCTTTTTATGTCTCTATTTTGGTTTGGTCAGGGCGTGAGTTGGGGTGGGCATTCTATGTTTTTGTTCTATGTTTTCTATTTCTATGTGTTTGGCCGGGTGTGGTTCTCAATCAGAGGCAGCTGTCTATCGTTGTCTCTGATTGAGAACCATACTTAGGTAGCCTTTTCCCACCTGTGGTTTGTGGGTAGTTGGTTTCTGTTTTTGTGTCTGCACCAGACAAAACTGTTTAGCTTTCGTTCTCTTGTTTGTTGTTTTTGTTCGATTAGTTTTTTTGGATTAAATCATGAACACTTTAAACGCTGCACCTTGGTCCACTCTTCCTTCAGCCCACGAGAAGCGTTACAGAACTACCCACCACCAAAGGACCAAGCAGCGTGGCCAGGAGGAGCAGGGATCCTGGGCCCGGGAGAAGAGAGAATGGAGGACATCGTGGACATGGGAGGAGGTGATGGCAGGGGACAAGACCCTGCCATGGAAACAGGCTGAAGTAGCGAGGGAGGAACAACTTCGCTACCAGGAGTCACGGCAACGAAGCAGACATGAGAGGCAGCCCCAAAAAATTTTTTGGGGGGGGCACACGGGGAGTGTGGCAGAGTCAGGATTCAGACCTGAGCCAACTCCCCGTGCTTACCGTAGGGAGCCGAGGATGGAATCAGAGCCAGTCGGGGTGAAATTGGAGGTGAGCGAAGGGAGCGAAGCAGAGACAGTGAAGGAGTTGATGGGGAGATTGGAGGAGAGAGTAATGAGAGAGTTGCTGTGTTGGTGCATGAGGCACGACATCCGCCCGACGGAGCGTGTCCCCGATTTGATGTCACCTGAGTAAGCTCTCCATACTCGTCCTGAGGTGCGTGCTAGCCGTCTGGTGAAGACTGTGCCAGCCCCACGCACCAGGCCTCCTGTGCGCCTCCCCAGCCCTGCACGTCTTGTGCTAGCTTGGCGCTCCAGACCTCCAGTGCGCCTCCACACCCCCTCCTTCAGCCCACGAGAAGCGTTACAGTGGTGATGTTTTTCCGCGGCAGGGACTGGGAGACTAGTCAGGGTCGAGGGAAAGCTGAATGGAGCAAAGTACAGAGAGATCCTTTATGAAAACCTGGACCTCAGACTGGGGTGAAGGTTCACCTTCCAACAGGACAACAACCCTAAGTACACAGCCAAGGCTACATGGGACTAGCTTCGGGACAAGTCTGAATGTACAGTAATACAATGCAATATATTAGCAAAAATGTCTAAAAACCTATTTTTGCTTTGTCATTATGGGGTATTGTGTGTAGATTGATGAAAAAACTATTTCATCTATTTTAGAATAGATTAACGTAACAGAATGTGGAAAAATTGAATAGGTCTGAATACTTTCCGAATGCACTGGATGTACTGTATTCTAGTCAATGCCACTTCGACATTGATCGGCCTAACATTTACAATTCCATTATTTTACTTTGAGATCTGTGTGTATTGTTGTGAATATTTAGATACTACTGCACTGTTGAAGCTCGGAACACAAGCATTTCGCTACACCCGCAATAACATCTGCTGCCGCCGACGGAGATGGCAGCATCGCTACTAGCTCTTAAGCAACTCTGCAGTATTTTGTTTATTCATGTACTATTTTTTACATTATTAGCTCAGCAATTGTTTTGTGTCATTACATACAGCTGGGAAGAACTATTGGCTATTATAGCGGTGGTAACTCACCAGAACTTCCAGCATTAAAACCAGGATTATGACTTCCCTGGAGCGGATCCTTTGTTTGCTCTCCCGAGAGCAATCAAACTTATTCCAGAGGCTGACCCAAAACAACGCCAGCGAAGGAGAGGTACTCGAGGTGGTCTTCTGGTCCGACTCACAACACCCACCGGTCCGTGCACAACACCCACCGCTCCCGAGTATTTTACTCGCTAATGTCCAATCTCTGGATAATAAAATTGATGAGCTCAAGGCAAGAGTTGCTTTTCAGAGGGACACCAGGGATTGGAATGTACTCTGCTTCACGGAAACATGGCTCTCTCTCGATATACTGTCTGACTCTGTAAAGCCAGTTCGGTTCTCAGTACATTCCACCGACAGGAACAAACATCTCTCCAGGAGGCAGAAGGGTGGAGGTATATGTTTTATGATTAACGACATATGGTGTAACTGTGATAACATACAGAAACTCTTCTGTTCACCCGATCTAGAATATCTCATAATTAAATGCCGACCGTACTATCTCCAGCGAGAATTTTCATAAATAATAGCCATAGCGGTCTATGACTATTAAAACCTACCCCATCCAGAAACCGTGGATAGATGGCAGCATTCGCGCAAAACTGAAAGCGCGAACCACCGCATTTAACCAGGGCAAGAAGACTGGGAATATGGAAGAATACAAACAGTGTAGTTATTCCCTCCGCAAAGCAATCAAGCAGGCTAAACATCGGTATAGGGACAAAGTTCAACGGCTTAGACACGGGACGTATGTGGCAGGGTCTACAGACAATCACAGATTACAAAAGGAAAACCAGCCACATCGTGGACACCAACGTCTTGCTTCCAGACAGGCTGAACACCTTCTTCGCTCGCTTTGAGGATAATACAGTCCCACCGACGCGGCCCGCTACCAAGGACTGTGGGCTCTCCTTCTCCGTGGCCGATTTGAGTAATACATTTAAGCATGTTAACCCTCGCAAGGCTGCCGGCCCAGATGGTATACTTAGCCGTGTCCTCAGAGCATGCGCAGATCAGCTGGCTGGTGTGTTCACAGATACATTTAATCTCTCCCTATCCCAGTATGTTGTCCCCACATGCTTCAAGATGGCCACCATTGGCCCTGTACCTAAGACTATCGCCCCGTAGCACTCACCTCTGTCATTATGAAGTGCTTTGAGAGACTAGTCAAGGATCATATCACCTCCACCTTACCTGCCTCCCTTGACCTAATTCAATTTGCTTACCGCCCCCAATAGGTCCACAGATGATGCAATCGCCTGCACACTGCCCTATCCCATCTGGACAAGAGGCATGTAAGAATGCTGTTCATTGACTATAGTTAATTGACTATAGCTATAGCCATCATCAGCTATAGCCATCAGACTGCTAAACAGCCATCACTAGCACATCATGCCTTATAGACATAGATTAGGAATTACTGGCCACTTTTAATAATGGATCACTAGCCACTGTAATAATGTTCCGTATGTAGCATTACTCATCTTATATGTATAAACTGTACTCCACACTATTCCACGGTATCTTAGTCACTTTTAAATTGTGTTTACATATTGCATCACCCTTTCATATGTATATACTGTATTGTATTCTATACTACACCACTGACTGTTAAACAGCCATGTCCAGCACATCAGAGGCTGCTGCCTATAGACATAGATTAGGAATTACTGGCCACTTTTAATAATGGATCACTAGCCACTGTAATAATGTTCCGTATGTAGCATTACTCATCTCATATGTATAAACTGTACTATATACTATTCTACGGTATCTTAGTCACTTTAATTGTGTGTAAATATTGCATCACCCATCTCATATGTACAGTGGGGAGAACAAGTATTTGATACACTGCCGATTTTGAAGGTTTTCCTACTTACAAAGCATGTAGAGGTCTGTAATTTTTATCATAGGTACACTTCAACTGTGAGAGACGGAATCTAAAACAAAAATCCAGAAAATCACATTGTATGATTTTTAAGTAATTAATTTGCATTTTATTGCGTGACATAAGTATTTGATCACCTACCAACCAGTAAGAATTCCGGCTCTCACAGACCTGTTAGTTTTTCTTTTAGAAGCCCTCCTGTTCTCCACTCATTACCTGTATTAACTGCACCTGTTTGAACTTGTTACCTGTATAAAAGACACCTGTACACACACTCAATCAAACAGACTCCAATCTCTCCACAATGGCCAAGACCAGAGAGCTGTGTAAGGACATCAGGGATAAAATTGTAGACCTGCACAAGGCTGGGATGGGCTACAGGACAATAGGCAAGCAGCTTGGTGAGAAGGCAACAACTGTTGGCGCAATTATTAGAAAATGGAAGATGTTCAAGATGACGGTCAATCACCCTCGGTCTGGGGCTCCATGCAAGATCTCACCTCGTGGGGCATCAATGATCATAAGGAAGGTGAGGGATCAGCCCAGAACTACACGGCAGGACCTGGTCAATGACATGAAGAGAGCTGGGACCACAGTCTCAAAGAAAACCATTAGTAACACACTACGCTGTCATGGATTGAAATCCTGCAGCGCACGCAAGGTCCCCCTACTCAAGCCAGCGCATGTCCAGGCCCGTCTG
This sequence comes from Salvelinus alpinus, assembly GCF_045679555.1. NCBI lineage: Eukaryota > Metazoa > Chordata > Actinopteri > Salmoniformes > Salmonidae > Salvelinus > Salvelinus alpinus. The sequence continues at coordinate 57,939,512 of NC_092088.1, read as the reverse complement.
AAGTTTGCCAATGACCATCTGGATGATCCAGAGGAGGAATGGGAGAAGGTCATGTGGTCTGATGAGACAAAAATAGAGCTTTTTGGTCTAAACTCCACTCGCCGTGTTTGGAGGAAGAAGAAGGTTGAGTACAACCCCAAGAACACCCTCCCAACCGTGAAGCATGGAGGTGGAAACATAATTCTTTGGGGATGCTTTTCTGCAAAGGGGACAGGACGACTGCACCGTATTGAGGGGAGGATGGATGGGGCCATGTATCGCGAGATCTTGGCCAAAAACCTCCTTCCCTCAGTAAGAGCATTGAAGATGGGTCGTGGGTGGATCTTCCAGCATGACAACGACCCGAAACACACAGCCAGGGAAACTAAGGAGTGGCTCCGTAAGAAGCATCTCAAGGTCCTGGAGTGGCCTAGCCAGTCTCCAGACCTGAACCCAATAGAAAATCTTTGGAGGGAGCTGAACGTCCGTATTGCCCAGCGACAGCCCCGAAACCTGAAGGATCTGGAGAAGGTATGTATGGAGGAGTGGGCCAAAATCCCTGCTGCAGTGTGTGCAAACCTGGTCAATAACTACAGGAAACGTATGATCTTTGTAATTGCAAACAAAGGTTTCTGTACCAAATATTAAGTTCTGCTTTTCTGATGTATCAAATACTTATGTCACGCAATAAAATGCAAATTAATTACTTAAAAATCATACAATGTGATTTTCTGGATTTTTGTTTTAGATTCCGTCTCTCACAGTTGAAGTGTACCTATGATAAAAATTACAGACCTCTACATGCTTTGTAAGTAGGAAAACCTTCAAAATCGGCAGTGTATCAAATACTTGTTCTCCCCACTGTATATATCGTACTCTATACTATGCCACTGTATCTTAGTCCAATGCAGCTCTGACATATATGTATATATATTCTTAATCCATTCCTTACTTAGATTTATTTTGTAGTTTGGGTATATGTTGTGAATCTGTTAGATATTACTGCACTGTTGGAGCTAGAAGCACAAGCATTAATCTACACCCGCTAAACACGTGTATGGGACCAATATAATTTGATTTGATTTAAATATGTGTATGTGAAAAATACACATTTATTTGATTTGTTTGTTCTTATAGGTAGCCAGATCGTGATTACAACAAAACATTTTACCACACTGTCTTGTTACATTGGTGAGTAAAAACTCATGCTTCCTCATACCCTTTAACTTTTTTGTCTGAAAATAAAATATTAATTTGACTAAACTGCGTTACAAACTCCAGTGAGCAGATGGCGATGTGGGACTTTAAGGCAATGCTGCCAATGTGACGTATAATCTAGTGGACGGGACGCTTCTTACCCACAGCAACAGTTAGACAGCCACCTCGGTAGCTTGCTAGCCGAACCGATACAGCTCGTTAGACGCTTTCGTGTATATTAGCCACTGTGTTTTAAACCCATTTCTGTTATCTAGTTAGTTATCCCATTTAATGTCATATTTACTGTGTTGTTATTGGTAAACTAGCTGGCTGGTTAAATTAGCACTATCCTAGCTAGCAAGCTAACATCGCCGACCATGACCTCACTAAGCTACTCTCCAACTATTAAAGAAGAGGTCTGCTGGACGGAGAAGGAGGACGTGGAGGATGAGGCTGTTAGAGTGAAAGAAGAAGAGAGAGAAGTTACAGTAAAAGAAGAGGGAGACGCGTTCAGAGTGAAAGTGGAGGAGGAAGTTATGGTGAAAGAAGAGGAGCAAGAGGAGGATGGAGTTGTCGGAGTGAAAGAAGAGAAGAGGGAGCTGACTGTCACATCGAAAAAGGAGGAGGAAACTGGATATCTGGGCCCGGTTTCCCAAAGTGGTCTTAAGGCATCCTATGGTTCTAACGATGAATTTAGCCTTAAAATACGTTTGGGAAAATCGGCCCAGATTAACACTAGTAAGTACTGTCTTAAAAACAGAGGCACAAACTCTGCAGTTATTGAACTGACGTGTGGTGTTAAAGGGTAAATCTGCAGTTGTTGAACTGACATGTGGTGTTAAAGGGTAAATCTGCAGTTGTTACATCCATATTTGGACTTGATAATTATTTATATATAGCCATTGATTCTTGAAGAATATAACACATGCCTCATGGGCTTAGTTCAAAGTTTTGTCTTAGCTTGATTATTGTCCAGCCATGTGGTCAAGTACGGCAAAGAAATACCTAGTTAAGTTGCAGCTGGCCAAGAACAGAGCTGCAGGTCTTGCTCGTAAATGTAATCAGAGGGCTAATATAAATGCTATGTATGCCAGTCTCTTGACTAAGAGTTGAGGAGTTGCAGATTGGTTGGTTGATTGATTGTGTGGCTTTTTTAAAGGGGCAACCAAGGATTTAAACAGCAACAAAATGGTATCCCTGAGAATTGGTTTGGTTAACATCTGAGGGATGGGAGCTGGATAAATGTAACCACTCTCAAATCCACAGAGAAAGCTATTGTAGAAACCTTAACCCAAAACCTAGCGTCCTCATCAAGAAGTTCGGACATCTTGGCGTAACGGTTATAATGTGTTGTCTTGACAGTGGCTGGGCCCAGGTTTGGGTCCAGCTCAGAGCTCCCCCTGAATTCGCTACACTATGGATACAAGTAGTCATCTACCGATATGACATTTTTGTCTAATACCGATATCCAATATTTTCCTTGCCAAAAAAAATACGATACCAATATTTAAAATGTTAGCAGACTTTTAAGCATTCTGGTACAGTTAAATAGTTAACACACACACACACACATGGACACAGCGGTCTAAGGCCCTGCATCTCAGTGCAAGAGGCGCCACTACAGTCCCTGGTTCGAATCCAGGTTGTATGACATCCGGCCGTGATTGGGAGTCCCATAAGGCGGTGGACAATTGGCCCAGCGTCGTTCGGGTTTGGCTGGGGTAGGCGTCGTTGTAAATAAGAATTTGTTCTTAACTGACTTGCCTAGTTAAATAAAGGTTACACATACCACACTGACCAAAAAGTTATTTTGTTGGCATTTACATATGTCCCCATTATCAGTAAAACATCATCAAAACCTATTTCTTTCACTTACTTGCTGTGCGGTTTCGTTGTTCATTTGTTCAGTTTCATTCTCAACCAAGATTTCTCATACTATGGAACGCCGTTTGGCTCTTTATGCTGTCAAATAACACTATTTGACGTGACAAATAACACTATTTGACGTGTCAAATAAGCTTGTTGACCAATCAGGACCTGAATATGACTGCACGTCACATAATAATTGAACGAGTATACATTTTTTATGTAGTTATTACACATTGATTACACTATCACTCGTATTTCATATGTCACAATGATTCATCGATACGTATGCTATGATGCTGGTAAAGTTGTCTTGTGCACCTACAGTCCTGGTCATAAAAAAATTAAAGCTAGCTAGCTCATGGATGCAAACAATGTTCTTCCCCAAAAACATAGCAAAACAACATCTGTTTTAGTAGCTCTAGTTAGTTAGTTAGCTAACATCATCTAAAATAACCCTAATTTACAAGACCGTTCTTATTTGATTAATGGTGGTCGGACCCATCTATGTGAAGCTAGCCACAATAAAGATTAGCCACAATAGTGGACTTTGCGGTTAGCCTTCAAAATAAAAGTATGTAATTGACAGTGACGCAAATGAATACAAATAGTAGAATTATGCCATAATTGCATAAGCACGGTTGGGATGTTGTTATATAAAATCAACAAAAGACAATAATTTGTTAATTTGACAAAAATCTGTTGAAATCACACTGGATGTATTATACTTTAGAATTGCATTGGGGACATACTTATTTCACTGTACAGCCTTACCTATGAATTGTGGATCAATGACATGGGGTATCAGTCTACTCAGTGACTCCCAGAGAACCCAGAGAACATTAGCGTCGTAGCTCTTATTGCGAGACTCTGAAACAACTGTGAATTGAGCCAAATTTATTGTCAAACACTTCCTGAGGAAAAACAATACTGCGTGGATGTTTTGGAGTCTGATAACTGACGAGGACATTGGGAAAAAATATATTAGGTATTGAGTAGACTGATATACCATTTCATTGATCCCCAATCCTTAGGTAAAGCTGTACAGTGCAATATGAATGTCACTACACACAATAGGCTGACAGGGGAGGTGATTTCACACAGTCACAGTCCTGCGATAAGAGCTACAATGCTAATATTTGCATAAACTCTTCAGTTGTTTTCTGTGGGTGTCACCAAGTTGACTGATACCCCATTTCATTGCTTCATATTCCAATCTTGTTTAACATTATCTAGTCTAAATATGGCATGATTCCACCAATTGTAACCTTCTGCATCACTTTCAAAGAGTTACTTTTATTGCAAACTGCAAATTCCACTATTGTGACCAATCCTTATTATGGCTAGCTTCACAACATATAACCTGGTCGGGTCGAGCATCACTAGCCAGATGAAGCTAGCTGGCTGCTTATAACGTTAGCTTTTGGCAACAGGGTTAAGTAGCTGGCTAGCTATTTATTTTCATGAACTGAAGTTCAATTTCAATAGGCGAACAACAAGTGGCTACCTAGCTAATACTTACTCACAAGGATTCTTAAATCATTGCTAAGAATAATGAAAATGACTGCAGTTTCTACAGGTCATTGTTTTCAGGCTGGTTATATTGGTGCTAGCTAGGTACCAAGCTAAAGCTAGTTACCCCAGAAGTTGCGGTCGAACAAATAATGCTTTATTACCAACGCGGTATTGTAAACACATTGTTCCTGGCCGATGCTTGCCTGTTTGCAGACTTTTTTGTACAGCTTTGACAGTGCTACTGATTGTAGTGGTGGCGCTAGGCTAGCATGTGCGCGTGAAAATTCAGAACACACAACATTCTATAATAGAACTGTGTTATTTGACGTGTATCTTTTTTGACACGCAAAGACCCAAACAGCGTTCCATAATATGTCGTGAAGCTAATAACAGTGCCGCTATTACTGTGTAACTCCAGTAGGGCAACATCTGTACCGGTGCTCGACCAGTTGGCGAAAGCCAACATCACCCACGACAGAGAATGGTACTGAATTCCATTATCTTGACGTTAATGGATTTCGCCTTTGAGTTGTCTCGCTGAAATGTTCTTACTCTTTCAAATGACTGCTCGACTTGTTGACTGCTGGATCCACACAGCAGACATTGTGGGCTAGGTTAGGAATGCTGTGTTGCACATGTAGCGCAACATTTTACGTGGCGTCATTACATAATTTACCTACGTTATATAGGTATGCACGTCAGTTTTGACATCGGTTTTGCACATCGCGTTAAACTACACATCGGGCCGATACCGATGTTGGCATTTTTAGCAAATATCGTCTTATTCTGATATGTTCACCGATATATCGTACATCCCTAGTGTCATGACGCTAGCCCTTTCAGTGAATTGACTAGCAGAGATGTGAACAACCCCCCCCCTCTCCTGTTAGTTTTTATGACTTTACAACCACTTAGTAAATTCGTTCAGTGCCTTCGGAAAGTATTCAGACCCCTTGACTTTTTCCACATTTTGTTACGTTACAACCTTGTTCTAAAATTGCATAGGATTTGTTTTTATTTAATCAATCTTCACACTACCCCATAATGACGAAGCGAACATAGGTTTTTAGAAATGTTTGCATTTATTAAAACATAAAAACAGATACCTTGTTTACATAACTATTCAGACCCTTTGCTATGAGACGTGAAATTGAGTTCAGGTGCATCCTGTTTCCATTGATCACCCTTAAGATGTTTCTACAACTTGATTGGAGTCCACTTGTGGTACATTTCAATTGATTGGACATGATTTGGAAAGGCACACACTTGTTTACATAACATCCCACAGTTGACAGTGCATGTCAGAGCAAAAACCAAGCCATGAGGTCGAAGGAATTGTCTGAGAGTCCGAGACAGGATTAGAGCTCATAGAGCTCCGAGACAGGATTGTGTCAAGGCACAGATCTGGGGAAGGGTAAAAAAAACATTTATGCAGCTTTGAAGGTCCCCAAGAACACAGTGGCCGCCATCATTGTTAAATTGAAGAAGTTTGGAACCACCAAGACTCTTCCTTGAGCTGGCTACCCGGCCAAACTGAGCAATCGGGGGAGAAGGGCCTTGGTCAGGGAGGTGACCAAGAACCTGATGGTCACTGTGACAGAGCTCTAGAGTTCCTCTGTGGAGATGGTAGAACCTTCCAGAAGGACAACAATCTCTGCAGCACTCCAGTCAGGCCTTTATGGTAGAGTCGCCAGACGGAAGCCACTTCTCAGTAAAAGGCACATGCCAGCCTGCGTGGAGTTTGCCAAAAGGCACCTAAAGACTCTCAGACCATGAGAAACAGGATTGTCTGGTCTGATGAAACCAACTCTTTGGCCTGAATACCAAGCGTCATATCTGGAGGAAACCTGGCACCATCCCTTCGGTAAAGCAAGGTGGTGGCAGCATCATGCTATGGGGATGTTTTTCACCAGCAGGGACTTGGAGACTACTCAGCATTGAGGCAAAGATGAACGGAGCAAAGTACAGAGAGATCCTTGATGAAAACCTGCTCCAGAGCGCTCCGGACCTCAGGCTGGGGTGAAGGTTCACCTTCCAACAGAATAACAACCCTAAGCACCCAGCCAAGACAATGCAGGAGTGGCTTCGGACAAGTCTCTGAATGTCCTTGAGTGGCCCAGCCAGAGCCCGGACTTGAACACGATCGAACGTCTCTGGAGAGACCTGGAAATAGCTGTGCAGCAACGCTTCCCATCCAACCTGACAGAGCTATAGAGGATCTGCAGAGAAGAATGGAAGAAACTCACCAAGTACTGGTGTGCCAAGCTTGTAGCGTCATACCCAAGAAGACTCAAGGCTGTAATCGCTGCCAAGGTGCTTCAACAAAGTACTGAGTAAAGGGTCTGAATACTTATGTAAATGTAATATTGAAGTTTTTTAGTTTTAATAAATTAACTAACATTTCTAAAAACCTGTTTTTGCTTTGTCATTATGGGGTATTATGTGTAGATTGATGAGAAAAAAACAACTTAATCAATTTTAGAATAAGGGTGTAACCGAAGAACATGGAAAAAGTCAAGGGGGCTGAATACTTTCCGAAGGCATTGTATATACAAAAGTATGTGGACACCCCTTCAAATTAGTTGATGTGGCTATTTCAGCTATACCTGTTGTTGACAGGTGTATACAATCGAGCACACAGCCATGCAATCTCCATAGACAAACATTGCCAGTAGAATGGCCTTATTGAAGAGCTCAGCAACCTTCAACGTGGCACTGTCATAGGAGGCCGCCTTTCCAACAAGTCAGTTCATCAAATCTCTTCCCTGCTCGAGCTGACCCGGTCAACTGTTAGTGCTGTTATTGTGAAGTGGAAATGTATAGGAGCAACAACAGCTCTGTCGCGACGTGGTAGGCCACACAAGCTCATAGAACGGGACCACAGAGTACTGGAGTGTGTAGCTTGTAAAAATTGTCTATCCTCGTTTGCTACACTCTCTACCGGATTCCAGACTGCCTCTGGAAGCAACGTTAGCACAATAACTGTTCGTCGGGAGCTTCATGAAATGGGTTTCCATGGCCGAGCAGCCACACACAAGCCTAAGATCACCATGCACAATGCCAAGCGTCGGCTGGAGTGGTGTAAAGCTCGCCTCCAATGGACTCTGGAGCAGTGGAAACACGTTCTCTGTAGTGATGAATCACACTTCACCACCTGGCAGTCCGATGGACAAATCTGGGTTTGGCAGATGCCAGGAGAAAGCTACCTGCCCAAATGCATAGTGCCAACTGTAAAGTTTTGTGGAGGAGGAATAGTAGGGTTGTTTTTCATGGTTCTGACTAAGCCCTTTAATTCAAGTGAAGGGAAATCTTAACGCTACGATTCTATGCTTCCAACTTTGGGGCAACAGTTTGGGGAAGGCCCTTACTTGTTTCAGCATGACTATGCCTCCATGCACAGAGCGAGGTCTATACATAAATGGTTTGTTGAGATCGGTGTGGAAGAACTTGACTGGCCTGCACAGAGCCCTGACCTCAACCCCATCAAACACCTTTGCGATGAATTGGAATGCAGACTGCGAGCCATGCCTAATCGCCCAACCTCAGTAATGCGCTTGTGACTGAATGGATGCAAGTCCCCGCAGCCATGTTCCAACATCTAGTGGAAAGCCTTCCTAGAAGAGTGGAGGCTGTTATACCAATAAAGAGGGGACCGACTCCATATTAATGCCCATGATTTTGGAATGTGATGTTCGACAAGGCCCAGACGGCATCCCTAGCCGCATCCTCAGAGCATGCTCTGATCAGCTGGCAGGTGTGTTTACGGACATTTTCAATCTCTCCCTATCCCAGTCTGTTGTCCTAACTTGCTTCAAGATGTCCGCTATTGTTACTGTACACAAGAACACAAAACAAACTTAACTAAATGACTGTCGCCCGTAGCACTCACTTCTGTCATCATGAAGTGTTTTGAGAAGCTATACGCCGTTCCTCGGCGTATACATCGCTGACAATCTGAATAGTAAATGAATACTAAATACTGAATACTAAACAGTTGGAGCTAGGAACACAAGCATTTCATTACACCCGCAAAAAAAATCTGCTAAATATGTGTATGCGAGGCTATAAAATGTTGATTTGCGCGCAGGTGTCCATATACTTTTGGTCATATATTGTAGATGTCCAAGCTTACCTCTTTCAGGTAATACATTCAATGCATTATTAGCCTTATATTTAGCTCGTTAATAATGGGTTATGCATAATAAGCTTCTAACATATAGCCTCTGCCTCTTGCGCAATACGCACTCACCTGCCTCCTTAAATAAAGTTAAGTTGGAGTCCCATGCAGGAAAAGCTAGACTAGAATAGCTTGCTGGACTGTGTTTTTAATTTTGCATTGCTTATACAAATAGACTATTCGAAAAGGGACGCTAGCTCTTGTTTTCTGAATGTTAAATACAGCAGCCAATAGAACTCCCAGGTAGTTTGAAAGAAGAGCGAATGCGCGATTGCAGTAGGCTAAAACAGTTATTTATTCAGACCCATAACCATTCGATCTTTGTGAAAAGTTGTGAAAGTCTTCTGCATCTAATTCTAGTCCTATATTATTCAAGGATGTCATTAGAATGATGAAGATGAGGACAACACAACTTATTTAACTGTTTACAGCGAGGAAGGAATGAAGCAACAATAGAGAGAAAGAAAGTTATTAGCCTACCTCTTTCTCTCTCTTATGAAAGGTATATGTGTCAGCCTACTAATTATACAAATACGCCCTGTTATATTTAAAAATCAAATTTGCTAGCTTATACTTGTAACTTTGTAGGCAGCATGTGCTGCACCAGAATCACATGTTCTCTTCCCTGCTTTATCATGGTTTGAAAGATGTACAGTTGAAGTCGGAAGTTTACATACACTTAGGTTGGAGTCATTAAAACTAGTTTTTCAACCACTCCACAAATGTATTGTTAACAAACTATAGTTTTGGGAAGTCGGTAAGGACATCTACTTTGTGCATGACACAAGTAATTGTTTACAGTCTTATTATTCACTGTAGCACAGTTCCAGTGGGTCAGAAAATTATGACATGGCTTTAGAAGCTTCTGATAGGCTAATTGACATAGTTTGAGTCAATTGGAGGTGTACCTGTGGATGTATTTCAAGGCCTACCTTTAAACTCAGTGCCTCTTTGCTTGACATCATGGGAAAATCAAAAGAAATCAGCCAAGACCTCAGAATTTTTTTGTTGTTGACCTCCACAAGTGTGGTTCATCCTTGGGAGCAATTTCCAAATGCCTGAAGGTACCACGTTCATCTGTACAAACAATAGTACGCAAGTATAAACACCATGGGACCACGCAGCCGTCATACCGCTCAGGAAGGAGACGCGTTCTGTCTTCTAGAGATGAACGTACTTTGGTGCAAAAAGTGCAAATCAATCCCAGAAGAACAGCAAAGGACCTTGTGAAGATTACCTTGTGAAGTATCTATATCCACAGTAAAAGGAGTCCTATATCGACATAACCTGAAAGGCCACTGCTCCAAACCCGCCATAAAAAAGCCAGACTACGGTTTGCAACTGCACATGGGGACAAAGATCGTACTTTTTGGAGAAATGTAATCTGGTCTGATGATACAAAAATAGAACTGTTTGGCCATAATAACCATCGTTATGCTTGGAGGAAAAAGGGGGAGGCTTGCAACCCGAAGAACACCATCCCAACCGTGAAGAACAGGGGTGGCAGCATCATGATGTGGGGGGGCTTTGCTGCAGGAGGGACTGGTGCACTTCACAAAATAGATGGCATCATGAGGGAGGAAAATGATGTGGATATATTGAAGCAACATCTCAAGACATCAGTCAGGAAGTTAAAGCTTGGTTGCAAATTGGTCTTCCAAATGGACAATGACCCCAAGCATACTTCCAAAGTTGTGGCAAAATGGCTTAAGGACAACAAAGTCAAGGAATGGGCCAAAATGCAACTTATTGTGGGAAGTTTGTGGAAGGCTACCTGAAACATTTGACCCAAGTTAAAGAATTTAAAGGCAATGCTACTAAATACTAATTGAGTGTATGTAAACTTCTGACCCACTGGAAATGTAATGAAAGAAATAAAAGCTGAAATAAATAATTCTCTCTACTATTATTCTGACATTTCACATTCTTAAAATAAAGTGGTGATCCTACCTGACCTAAGACAGGGAATTTTTACTAGGATTAAATGTCAGGAATTGTGAAACTGAGTTTAAATGTATTTGGCTAAGGTGTATGTAAACTTCCGACTTCAACTGTATGTAATTCCAGTCTGTATAATACAGTACAGTAATGCTGTTCACACAAAAAAAATTGCCTACTGGAGCTAGTTTCAAATCAAACCACATTTTAATTGTCACATGCGCCGAATACAACCGGTGTAGACTTTAGCGTGAAATGCTTACTTACAAGCCCTTAATCAATGCAGTTCAATAAATAGTTAAGAAAATATTTACCAAAGAGAGCATCTAGCTATCTACATCTATGGGCTTTTATGTTTTTCTGTCGTGCATAATGTACAGTAGGCTATATCATTGGCTACAGTATATGCATTGGATAACGGCACAATAATTTGGGATTTTTTGGGTTTGGGCTCATTAAATGTCTGATGTAGGGCTCGTATTTAATGTATAGCTCTCATCAAATCCAGACAGGCCTATTTATGTGCTTTTGAATGACACTTCTTGTTTTGGCGGGAAATACCGGGTTACCCAGGAGAACATTTATTTATTCTCTGGGAAAATATTCAACCCTAGTTAAGCAATAACGCAATGTTTTGTCAGCCAATCAGCATTCAGGGCTCGAACCCCAAGTTTATAATGTATTTTATTCCTTTAAGTTCACATGTGGAACTACATGAAATGTGTACTTACTTTTGTTTCTAATCATTTAGAAAACTTTTAGCAAAAACTGTTTTTAGCAAATTAAATAACTGAAATATGCCATTTACATAAGTATTCAGACCCTTTACTCAGTACTTTGTTGAATCACCTTTGGCAGTGATTACAGCCTCGAGTCTTCTTGGGTATGACACTACAAGCTTGGCACACCTGTATTTGGGGAGTTTCTTCCATTCTTCTCTGCAGATCCTCTCAAGCTGTCAGGTTGGATGGGGAGCGTTGCTCCACAGCTATTTTCAGGTCTCTCCAGAGATGTTAGATTAGTTTTAAAGTCCAAATATGGATGTACCAAGCCTGGATCGCCCCCCTTTATTATCAGCCGCTGAAATAGGAGAGACTGTTTGCCTACTCAACCCAGAGTGAAACCAAAACACCTCATGCAGCCCGTGGCAACGTGATGACGCCGAGTCACGTCATAAACAAGTACGTGGGGGAAAACAACTGACGTTTGTCATCTGTGCCCATTCAGCAGCCTAGATTTACCAGGTTATTACTTCTACACCAACACTTTTTGGGGTTTTCATAGGCTTACAATTGTTGTTTTGATTATTGCTTGAACAGTCGCTACGATAATATTTGGTTGTGATAGTTGCAAAATACCTATTTTTGGATGCAGCACTTGTTAGCTTGAATGCTAACGCTCATTGACAGGCTCGTAGCAAAGCTAGCCAAAGAGCATTTTACTGGTTGAAGTGTTTTTTAAGTATAAAGCAGTTGCGATGATGACACAAAATTAAGCAGGACATTCAAACAAGCCTTACGATTATAATCCAAAGGTAGTGTGAAATGCACTCAAACAACATTTTTGCTGGCATCCTACGAGGACTCCCATGAGTTTTTCCCCATGGTGGGGAAATTGTGAATAGCGACACAGCTTAATGTGTAGCACTCCCGATCTTGCACTGGTAATGCGCTGTAATTTACGGAATACATAGGGAAAAAACCACACTGAATAAAAATATAAACGCAACATGTAAAGTGTTGGTCTCATGTTTCATGAGCGAAGTAATAGAGCCCTGAAATTTCCATACGGACAAAAAGCGTATTTCGCAATTTGTGTGCACAAATTTATTTACATCCCTGTTAGAGCATTTATCCTTTGCCAAGATAACCCATCCATCTGACAAGTGTGTCATATCACGGTCGCCAGGTGTACGGTGTTTCCTCCGACACATTGGTGCGGCTGGCTTCCGGGTTAAGTGGGCATTGTGTCAAGAAGCAGTGCGGCTTGGCTGGGTCGTGTTTAGGAGGACGCATGGCTCTCAACCTTCGCCTCTCCCGAGTCCGTACGGGAGTTGCGGCGATGGAACAAGACTGTAACTACCAATTGGATACCATGAAAAAGGGGTAAAAAAAATAATATATATATATTACTAATTAAAAGACACATGATCATTACACAGGTGCATCTTGTGCTGGGGACAATAAAAGGCCACTCTAAAATGTGCAGTTTTGTCTCACAACACAATGCCACAGATGTTTTGAGGGAGTGTGCAATTGGCATGCTGACTGCAGGAATGTCCACCAGAGCTGTTGCCTGAGAATTGAATGTTCATTTCTCTACCATAAGCCATCGCAACGTCGTTTTAGAGAATTTGGCAATAGTTCCAACCGGCCTCACACTGCAGACCATGTGTATGGCATCTTGTGGGCGAGTGATTTTGCTGATGTCAACGTTGTGAACAGAGTGACCCATGGTGGGGTTATGGTATGGGCAGACATAAGCTATGGACATCAAATACATTTACATTCATATACGATGGCAATTGGAATGTACAGAGATACCGTGACGAGATCCTGAGGCCTATTGTGGTGCCATTTATCCGCCTCCATCACCTCATGTTTCAGCATGATAATGCACGGCCCCATGCTGAAAGGATCTGTACACAATTCCTGGAAGCTGAACATTTTCTAGTTCTTCCATGCCCTGCATACTTACCAGACATGTCACCCGATGAGCATGTTTGCGATGCTCTGGATCGACGTGTATGACCGCATGTTCCAGTTCCCGCCAACATCCAGCAACTTCGCACAGCCATTGAAGAGGAGTGGGACAACATTCCACAGACCACAATCAACAGCCTGATCAACTCTATGTGAAGGAGATGTTGCGCTGCATGAGGAAAATGGCGGTCACACCAGATACTGACTGGTTTTCTGATCCACGCCCCTACCTTTTTTTTTAAGGTACAGTAACAGTCAAAAATGTGGACACATCTACTCATTCAAGGGTTTTTCTTTATTTTTACTGTTTTCTACATTGTAGAAATATAGTGAAGACATCACAACTATGAAATAACACATATGGAATCATGTAGTAACCAAAAAGGTGTTCATCAAATCAAAATATATGTGAGATTTTTCAAAGTAGCCACCCTTTGCCTTGATGACGGCTTTGCACACTCTGGCATTCTCTCAATCAGCTTCATGAGGAATGCTTTTCCAACATACTTGAAGTTCCCCCATACTGAGCACTTTTTGGCTGCTTTTCCTTTGCTCTGCGGTCCAACTCATCCCAAACCATCTCAATTGGGTTTAGGTCAGGTGATTGTGGAGGCCAGGTCACTCTCCTTGGTCAAATGAGTCCCACAAACCAGATGGGATGTCCTATTGCTGCAGAATGCTGTGGTAGCCATGCTGGTTAAGTGTGCCTTGAATTCTAAATCACAGACAGTGTCACCAGCAAAGCACCATCACACCTCCTCCTTCAAGGTGGGAACCACACATGCGCAGATCATCCGTTCACCTATTCTGTGTCGCACAAAGACACGTCAGTTGGATCCAAAAATCTCAAATTTGGACTCATCAGACCAAAAGACAGATTTCCACCGGTCTAATGTACATTGCTTGTGTTTCTTGGCCCAAGCAAATCTCTTATTATTATTGGTGTCCTTTAGTAGTGGTTTCTTTGCAGCAATTCAACCATGAAGACCTGATTCACGTAGTCTCCTCTGAACAGTTGATGTTGAGATGTGTCTGTTACTTGAACTCTGTGACGCATTTATTTGGGCTGCAATCAACTCTAATGAACTTATCCTCTGAAGCAGAGGTAACTCTGGGTCTTCCTTTCCTGTGGCGGTCCTCATGAGAGCCAGTTTCATCATAGCACTTGATGGTTTTTGCGACTGCACTTGAAGAAACTTTCAAAGTTCTTGAAATGTTCTTGATTACTTTAAGACATGAAGGTCAGTTAATGATGGACTGTCGTTTCTCTTTGCTTATTTGAGCTGTTCTTGCCATAATATGAACTTGGTCTCTTATCAAATAGTGCTATCATCTGTATACCACCCCTACCTTGTCACAACACAACTGATTGGCTCAAACGCATTAAGAAGGAAAGAAATTCCTTGACACCGGTCAATTGAAATGCATTCCTGGTGACTACCTCATGAAGCTGGTTGAGAGAATGCCAAGAGTGTGCAAAGCTGTCCTCAAAGACTAGGGTGGCTACTTTGAAGAATCTCAAATATATTTTGATTTGTTTAACACTTTACTACATGATTCCATATGTGTTATTTCATAGTTTTGATGTCTATACTATTATTCTACAATGTAGAAAATATTTAAAATAAAGATTAACCCTTTAATGAGTAGGTGTGTCCAAACTTTTGACTGGTACTGTATATGTGACTAACAGATGCGTATCTGTATTCCCAGTCATGAATTTATTGAATTTATTTCAGTTCACTGATTTATATTAACTTTAACTCTGTAAAAACTTTTGAAATTGTTGCATGTTTCAGTTATATTTCTGTTCTGTATAAAATCTTCGCTCACAATTTTTGCTCCATGCAGATATACTGCATCCGTAACTAGCGGTTTCCGCATTAGCATGGAGCAGTTTCTGCAACCAAATTGCGTGCACACTGCCCTCATGCGGCAAATTTTAGCAAACCTAGAAGGGGGCCTGCCTATATTGGTGACCAAAAGTAATCTGGCACAGAACGAAGGGTTTCAGAAAGTCTCATTTATTTCTAGCCTAGAATAATACACTTTACCACTAATGTGAAAAAATATTAAATATGACTGTTGGTGCTCACTTGACTGTCTTTAAGACAATTGGCAAATACATTTGTAAAAGCATTTATACTTCATTAGACAGTCATGGGCATCACCTTTTTAGCTGAACTAAACAGGTGATTTCTGCTGTTGTGGGCCTTTAACCATCTGTCTGACTTTGTTGTTCACACAGGAGAGAGACTTGACTATCGTGGATCCTCTGTAGAGCCTCAACAATATCATGAAGCTGACGAGGCAGAGAAGAGTCTCTCCACATCAGAACACCTCAAGAAACACCAGCGGAAACCCACAGGGAAGAAATCTCACCGATGCTCTGACTGTGGGAAGAGTTACTCAAGATCAGATTCACTAAAGGTACACCAGAGAATTCACAATGGAGAGAAACCTTATACCTGTGATCAATGTGGGAAGAGTTTTGTTACATCTAGCCGTCTGACTATACACCAGAGAACACATACAGGAGAGAAGCCATATAGCTGTGATCAATGTGAGAAGAGTTTTGTTACTTCTAGCCATCTGACTATACACCAGAGAACACACACAGGAGAGAAATCTTACCATTGCTCTGATTGTGGAAAGAGTTACTCAAGATCAGATTCACTAAAAGTACACCAGAGAATTCACACTGGAGAGAAACCTTTTATCTGTTATCAGTGTGGGAAGAGTTTGAATGATCCAAGCAGCATGAAAACACACCAGAGAATTCAGGCTGGAGAGAAACCTCATTGCTGCTTTGACTGCGGGAGGAGATTCACCTCTTCAGAGGACCTTAAAATACGTCAGAGAATCCATACAGGAGTGAAACCTTATAGCTGTTATCAATGTGGAAAGAGTTTTACTGAATCTAGACAGCTGACAATACATCAGAGAGCACACACAGGAGAGAAACCTTACCCCTGCTCTAACTGTGGAAAGAGTTTTGTTTCTTCAGTACATTTAAAATCACACCAGAGAACACACACTGGAGAGAAGCCTTATAGCTGTAATCAATGTGGGAAGAGTTTTACTCACTCAAGCTGCCTGATGGTACATCGGAGAACACACACAGGAGAGAAACCTTATAGCTGTAACCAATGTGTGAAGAGCTTTGTTACATCTAGCCGTCTGACTATACACCAGAGAACACACACAGGAGAGAAGCCTTATAGCTGTGATCAATGTGGGAATAGTTTTACTACATCTAGCCATCTGACTATGCACCAGCGGACACACACAGGAGAGAATCCTTATAGCTGTAATCAATGTGGGAAGAGATACACTGGTAGAAAATCTCTGATTAAACATCAGAAAATACATATATGAAGACGTTGTTCCATGATTTCAATTAAATAATGTCACAATGTAGAATGTTTTTAACATTGTAGTAGGAGTATTTTAATGTCACAATGTACAGTGAGGGGGAAAAAGTATTTGATCCCCTGCTGATTTTGTACGTTTGCCCACTGACAAAGAAATGATCAGTCTATAATGCTTCTTCTTGAGCCACTCCTTTGTTGCCTTGGCCGTGTGTTTTGGGTCATTGTCATGCTGGAATACCCATCCACGACCCATTTTCAATGCCCTAGCTGAGGGAAGGAGGTTCTCACCCAAAATTTGACGGTACATGGCCCCGTCCATTGTCCCTTTGATGCAGTGAAGTTGTCCTGTCCCCTTAGCAGAAAAATACCCCCAAAGCATAATGTTTCCACCTCCATGTTTGACAGTGGGGATGGTGTTCTTGGGGTCATAGGCAGCATTCCTCCTCCCCCAAACACGGCGAGTTGATGCCAAAGAGCTCCATTTTGGTCTCATCTGACCACAACACTTTCACCCAGTTGTCCTCTGAATCATTCAGATGTTCATTGGCAAACTTCAGACGGGCATGTATATGTGCTTTCTTGAGCAGGGGGACCTTGCGGGCGCTGCAGGATTTCAGTCCTTCACGGCGTAGTGTGTTACCAATTGTTTTCTTGGTGACTATGGTCCCAGCTGGCTTGAGATCATTGACGAGATCCTCCCGTGTAGTTCTGGGCTGATTCCTCACCGTTCTCATGATCATTGCAACTCCACGAGGTGAGATCTTGCATGGAGCCCCAGGCCCAGCTTCCATTTGCGAATAATCGCACCAACTGTTGTCACCTTCTCACCAAGCTGCTTGGCGATGGTCTTGTAGCCCATTCCAGCCTTGTATAGGTCTACAATCTTGTCCCTGACATCCTTGGAGAGCTCTTTGGTCTTGGCCATGGTGAAGAGTTTGGAATCTGATTGATTGCTTCTGTGGACAGGTGTCTTTTATACAGGTAACAAACTGAGATTAGGAGCACTCCCTTTAAGAGTGTGCTCTTAATCTCTGCTCATTACCTGTATAAAAGACACCTGGGAGCCAGAAATCTTTCTGATTGAGAGGGGGTCAAATACTTATTTCCCTCATTAAAATGCAAATCAATTTATAAAATGTTTGACATTTGTTTGTTGTTATTCTGTCTCTCACTGTTCAAATATACCTACCATTAAAATTATAGACTGATCATTTCTTTGTCAGTGTGCAAACGTACAAAATCAGCAGGGGATCAAATACTTTTTTCCCCTCACTGTATAACCCTAAACGTTTTCCCCCCCATTCTATTGATTTCAGCGTGAAATGGATATTAGCCTCATAAGGGCAAAAATCCAGGCTCTGAATTGAAAGAGCACTAGTTATGTGATTAACAAAGAAAGTGTTGTGTTACACTTACCGCATTGGGACCCACTTGAAAAGAAATGCAACACCTCAAAATGTAGCTATATGTTTTCTACAAATTGTCCTCTAACCAGTGATGTAAACATTATTCCCAGATTCCATGTGGTTTTTGAGCTGTTAGTTTTAACAGGACATGCAATCTCATCTCCCCCCTCTCGTGCAACTGATTTCAATGTGATATCTATATGAGTGATGACATAAGTGTTGCATTTCTATTCATTTTTGCGACCCCTAAATTTAAACGCATTACTCAAATGTAGCGGACTGAAATTCCACAAATGAACTTTTTAACAAGGCACACCTGTTAATTGAAATGCATTCCAGGTGAAGCTGGTTGAGAGATTGCCAAGAGTGTGCAAAGCTGTCATCAAGGCAAAGGGTGGCTACCATGAAGAATCTCAAATATAAAATATATTTTGATTTGATTGCTACAGGATTCTATATGTGTTATTTCATAGTTGTGATGTCTTTACTATTATTCTACAATGTAGAAAATAGTAAAAATTAAGAAAAACCCTTGAGTAGGTGTGTCCAAACTTTTGACTGGTATTGTATGTTCACTTTTGGCTGACAGTGAAAGTTGAAAATACATATTTTTCAGTTTGTTATTTCAATGACTTGAAAATAACTTAATTTCAACATACTTGCAGCCTATACACATTGACAGAGTATTAAAAAATTGGTCTATTAACAATCGTACATCACTCTAGTATTTATACACACTATTTCTTTACAACATTCAAGTGCTAATTGTATTTATTCCTCTTCTGAAGAAGCGTGACTCAAATCACCTACTCATCAAACATCCAGCGTAGCAAAATATATATATTTTGTATTATTCCATGCCTCACCATTAAGTGAATTATTGCCAATACCTATTAACAAAGGGGTGTACATTTGGTTTTGATATGTCATAATATTTACATTTCATGTAACATTTAGTCATCTTAATTATTCATGCAACCAACTTTTTACAAGTATATTGTTTACAAACAATGGAGTAAAACAAGCTTATATTTTGGTTTGGACATTGCATCTTATTCTTACTATTTTAGCTAATGGCATTTCCTTAGGGTGCTCGTTAGTCTTTATGTTTTTATCGTTATTCTTTAGTTTTTTATCCTCTTATGTTTGTTGTGTAGTAAATATTTCAGTTCTTTAAAAAAAAATCTATGAAGTGCATTGTGTTTTATCCATGTCTGAAATGTGCTATATAAATAAAGCATAGTTTAATTTTAACATATTGCAAAACAAATGGAACCAATGACCAACTTCATCCAATCCAGTGCATTTTTGTTGAAAAGGAAAAATGTTGAAATCAACAATGCGTCAAAGGATTCAACTACTGAAACAAACAGATCAATCCCACTTTTCAAGCCTGCTGGTGGCATGGTAAACACCACCCCGGGCTCTACCAGGGGCACACTTAAGGTGGTCTCCCACAGCTCTGCATACTGTATGTGGCAGTAGGTAGTACCAATGCCTGACCTAGCGCCTGAAGACAAAAGTCAGACACAGATTCCAAATGATGGCCATTAAATGATTCCATTAGGTTCAATACATGAAGTAATAGCTTCAAAATAGATGTCTACCATCTCTATAATGAATAGGCTGACCAAAATATAGCATAGTCATTTCGAGCTTCAATAATAATAAATCAGTTATTTATTGCTTTTCTTATGTGCCAAAAGTGACAGGAAAACAGTGTGAGCTAGCAATCTTTCTTTACATTGAGTATCACCCCTTACCTGCGATTTCATGATTTGTCCAAATGATCAGTGACACAAAATCTGTATACCTGAACAAAGTTCCTCGTTAGTCGTTGCACAGTCTTGACAGCATAGAGATAGATAGGCCTCAACTTTGTGTGTCATTGTGGCATCCGTGATTGCATGGGCAGCGCCATTGAGGCTACAACCCATAGGAATCGCCACCCAGTTGACAACTCTGACTACTTTAAAATGGTGGAAGCCCTCAATGTCTCTGCACATGCTAAAACGGCCTTTTGGCCACTAGAGGCCTCTATCATTCTCAATGGTTGGCAGATGCTGCTACTGCACCATTTATGTTACCTGCATCTGTCCCTGAGTATTCTCTCGTGGACAGAGTACAGCTGACAAATTACGCAAATTCTGGGTTAACCTAGATTAGTTAATGAGAAATTACACGTTCCATAAACCATGGTTCATGAACAGAAATGTTCATTTTTGGCAACCGGAGGGAAATGAGTGCTAATTTCCTCGTTTTATTTGTGTTTATTGAGGATGAGGGTTGTTTATGTCTGGCAACTCTCGTCAAACATGAGGTCTTGGCCATGTTGACATTGATGTGTTATTGGCACACAGAAGCCTTGGGCCTCTTTCTCTGTTCCCACTCTCTTCCTCTAATGGTAACCTGGGAAAAGGTCTGAACAGAAATGTATCACCGGGTCATTAAGTTTCTTATTGAGGACCATTCTCCCCAAATGCTCTTTAAAGGCAGGTAGGTCTACATGGTAAGTATAGGAGCATCACAGGGCCATCAGAGATTATTTAACATCAGATTGGATGTCTGACCTTGTTAGCAACCTTGCTTGGAGAAATCTGAAACCTATTCCTGTCAAATAACAACACAAGACTTACAATAAGAGCCGCATGGGAAGACTGCATTTGAGCCCTATTCAATCGGCTAAGACCGCCAATATATGTAAGGCGCTAACCATGTAGTTTAACATAGGGTACGTACTTGCTGTGTGTTGCCCTATAGGAGCTCCAAGTACTTCCAAATATCTATGAGGTTTTCTGGACACTAATCACACGATTGGTGTAGCAGATGCAACTGTTGGTGTTTGCAAGCAAATAACTGTTAGGCCTCTAGTGGAATTAAATCGTCATGCTTCTGAGTCAATGGAGGTATTTACTCTACTTACACAGTTCTAACAATGCTCAAGTTTTAGCCCAATTATACTAACCGAGTAATCAAAAAATCCACCACAGCCGTGCTTGAATGTATTAATGCAAGCATGGTTAATGAATACCACGGTAAAACACTTTTTAGGCTTTTGGATTATGAGTGTTTTCCATGTGGTCTTTGTTGTCAAAGATATTAGATGTAACCATAGATCTTGTGGCAATGCTGAGATGCTTAAGCAGTGTTGGAATGTCAACATTTCCAACGCGAGGCTCATTGAATACTTCTGCTTCAGTATCTAAGCACCAGCTGTATACAGAAATCATCCACCATGCCCAACCTGTCTGTCCAAGAATTGTACTTTTGAATTTCGTAAAGTCAGTGTGGAAGAGGTGAAAGACAACAATCATTTTATCTTAAATGTAAGTCTACGAGAAAGTGTGCCCCCTCAGGCCTAGCGAGAAGCTAAAGTCATTCCGCTACCCAAGAATAGTAAAGCCCCCTTTACTGGCACAAATAGCTGACCAATCAGCCTGTTACCAACCGTTACTAAATTTCTGGAAAAAATTGTGTTTGACCAGATACAATGCTATTTCACAGTAAACAAATTGACAACAGACTTTCAGCACATATAGGGAAGAACACTCAAGAAGCACAGCACTTACACAAATGACTGATTATGAGAAATTTATGATAAAATGATTGTGGGGGCTGTCTTGTTAGACTTCAGTGCAGCTTTTGACATTATCGATCATAGTCTCGTGCTGGAAAAACGTATGTGTTATGGCTTCACACCCCCTGCTATAATGTGGATAAAGAGTTAGTTGTCTAACAGAACACAGAGGGTGTTCTTTTAATGGAAGCCTCAAACATAATCCAGATAGAATTTAAGAATTCCCCAGGATAGCTTTTTAGGCCCCTTGCTTTTTTCAATCTTTACTAACGACATGCCACTGACTTTGAGTAAAGCCAGAGTGTCTATGTATGCAGATGACACTATACATGTCAGCTACTACAGCGACTGAAATGACTGCAACACTTAACAAAGAGTTGCAGTTAGTTTCAGAGTGGTTGGGAAGGAATACGTTGGCCCTAAATATTTCTAAAACTAAAAGCATTGTATTTGGGACAAATCATTTACTAAACCATAAACCTCAACTAAATCTTGTAATAAATAATGTGGAAATTGAGCAAGTTAAGATGACTAAACTGCTTGGAGTAACCCTGGATTGTAAACTGTCATGGTCAAAACATATTGATACAACAGTAGCTAAGATGAGGTATGTCCATAATAAAGCGCTGCTCGGCCTTCTTAACAACAATATCAACAGGCCCTAGTTTTGTCGCACCTGGACTACTGTTCAGTCGTGTGGTCAGGTGCCACAAAAAAGGACTTAGGAAAATTGCAATATTGGCTCAGAACAGGGCAGCATGGTTGGCCCTTGGATGTACACAGAGAGCTAATATTAATAATATGCATGTAAATCTCCCCTGGCTCAAAGTGGAAGAGAGATCGACTTTATCACTACTTGTATTTATGAGAGGTATTGACATGTTGAATGCACCGAGCTGTCTGTCTAAACTACTGGCACACAGCTCGGACACCCACGCACACCCCACAAGACATGCCACAGAGGTCTCTTTACAGTCCCCAAGTCCAGAACAGACTATGGGAGGCGCACAGTACTACATAGAGCCATGACTACATGGAACTCTATTCCACATCAAGTAACTGATGCTAGCTGTAAAATTTGATTTAAAAGAAACGGATAAAAAAAAAACACCTTATGGAACAGTGGGGACTGTGAAGCAACACAAACATAGACACATGCATACACACACACTCGATAGCATACACATTATACACACACAAACATGGATTTAGAACTGTTGATATGTGGTAGAGTAGGGGCCTGAGGGCACACAGTGTGTTGTGAATGTATTGAAATGTTTTTATAAATTGTATAAACTGCCTTAATTTTGCTGGACCCCAGGAAGAGCTAATTGGGATCCATAATAAATACAATACAACGAGAGGAAATTATAGGAGGCCTCCTTTCTGGCTCCAAGTGTGTGACATTTACAAAAGGCTACTACTTTGCATCCACACAGTCATCTGACTGACTGTCTGACAGTTTAACACAATGTTCTAGCACTAAAACCAACCGTGTGTTTGAGTAGTTCACATAGAACCAGAAGCATCACACAAAGACAAACATATATCATCTTGAAAATGTATTGTGAGGTAAATGTTATGTTTATGTATCAAATCAATGCTACAAAGTATCGAAACAATGCTACTTTCTAATAACTAATTAGAAAGGTTCATGCAGGTGACTGACTGATCGTCTATGGAGGAATCCTCACTATCACTGTTCCTCAACTTGGCAGTACGCCCAGAATATTGCTATGGGAACAACCGAGGTATCTCAGTTTCAACGTCTCAACTTGGAGACAGAGAGCCTCGTGAGGTATTGGTCAGTCACATGTGCAAGCCACTGGTAGTGATTAATTCATTATGTTAAATCATTCAAATATAACTTGTCTGTGTATAGCCGTATATAAGACAACTGCCCCAAAAGAGTGTTTGATAGACCTGTACAGTGTGCAGGTCAGTGGTTCTACCTGTGGAGCATCCCAGTGACGGTCTGTGAGGGAACACTGGTGGCGCATTCCATGTGAAGGCGTGCAAGGGAAATTCCTGTCTGACCAAAGACGACGTGTACCTGCCCGCCCAGACTTTTACTGTGGGCGGGAAGGGGCTAGAGTGTGGTCAGGAGAGGCCCCACTGACAATTGTCTGTAAACATTTATATGAAAAGTGTCTTTGTGGTCTGAGAACCATTGATAATAGCACAAGGTGTTATTTTAGGCATTTATGAGAAGCGTATATGTGGTCAGGGAACCACTGCGAATAGCATAAGGTGCACCATAGCATTTATGACTATATAAACTATTGATACTATGATGCTGAGGGACTATAGATGCTGTAGGGATTATTGATGCTCAGGGACCATTAATACTGGAGACTAGAGGAACCGCAGAAGATACATATGTATGCATAGGAGGTAACGACGAGTGATACGGGAGATTACTGAGTGTGTTTGGGAATAGTACTAAGTGAATATGGATGAGTGTATTGTGTGCTTGACTAATTAACTGAACAGGGTTTAAGCCCCGGTGTGAATGTGGGATGACGTGTTAAGTTTTTTTCTAAAGAGTTGCACAAAGGGTTTGAGTACGGGAAAGGGAAATAGTAAGAGTAGGATGGAGGATATGTGCTGGGAACCAAAAGGGTTGTGTTGTGTTACGGTAAAAACATTTGGTAGGGTACTGAACCAAACAGAGGACTGGACAAAATGGACAGATGGACATTTCCCTGTTGATGGGACACGAAGCACAGAAAGACTGGAGTTTGTGAGAGGCCAAATTGAAAGAAAACACAAGAAGGTTAAAGTGAAGTGGGACGATTTCAGAAAGTGGGAGAAAGAAGCAGAAGATGCAGAGGATAAAGCTGTAAGAGGACTGATGGTAAAGCAAGTGGAACCGGAGAAGAAAGAGGAAGATGGGGGAAAAAAAGAAAAAGAAGCCTGGCTGGCCATTCTCTGTCGGGAACCCTTGCATGGGGGCCCCCCTTGTATCCCCCACTGCCAAATCCGCCACCAGTACACAGAGATGTGGCCTCCCACACCCTCCTAACACAGTTGGGGTTGGGCATGTGCCAGGTGGAGGAGCCGTGGGATTAGGAGCTGTTGAAGGGGCTGCAGGTGCTGAAGACACAAAGCTAACGGCAAAAACAAGGACCAAAGAGAACGAGCAGAGAGGTACAGAGGAGAGGGAGAGGAGCTAGAAGAGCTCAGGAAAGAACTGGAGAAACGTAAGAGAAAGGAGGAAAGTAGAGAAACAGGAAGCAAATTAAGGAGTGCAAGAAGAAGAAAGTAGCCAAGACGAAGATAAAAGGAGCAGCAGTGAGGACAGCAATGAAGGCCAAGGAAAGACAGTTGAAGGAAAATGAAACGAAGGACGGAAAGACACTAAGAAGGCACAGTTGATGTACTACTCTGGAGGAGGAAGAGGACACCAGGAAAATGGTGGCAACCAAGGAAAGGAGGAGGTAGAGAGAGAGGTAGAGGCCAAGGGGCCCCTGCTGGAGCTGACAGAGGGAGAGACTGGAGCTGCTACAATTGTGGGAAGGTAAGGCATCTTTCTCCCAGTAGGAGAAGGCCAAGGAGAGTGGCTGTCCCCACCTGCAGGTGTGCAGGTGACCAACCCATTTTGGAAAAGGAGGTGGACGAGGGGGCTACCAACCATAGGATGACGCGGAAACAGAAGAAGAAACGAATTAAGAAAACAATGATGAACAACCAGAAGAAACCTGTCAAATGCTAAAATGTACCACCTTGTCAACCCAAAACCCCATTAATGATATCTTCGGTAATAAACATAAATTGCATTCTTGGTGGACGCAGGGGCCACGGTCTCAGTGTTTAAAATGTCTGCCCTGTCTGTCTCCCCCTCAAAGAAAACAATGTACACAGTGGGAGCGTCTGGAATTCTGGAGTGGGGAGAGGGCAAATGGAGACACCGATTCTTGTACTCCTCCCTATGCCCAGTAAATTTATTAGGAAGAGATTTGATGTGTAAAATGAATTTATCTGTTGCCTGTACTGAAGAAGCATTGTCATTGGGATCGATAGAAAATGGAATCTTCCCATGCCTGATGAATTGTTACTATGCTTGGCACCCGAATGATCTCCATGTTGAGGGACAGCTGAGAGAGCAATCCATCTCTCCCCGTTGCATGGTAACTGGGAAGTGTCTGAATACCTACATTGTACTGCTGCTGTTCCCTCATGCGAAGAGGACCCAGAATACCAACAGAGATGGTCAAAACAAAAAGAGAAAGTGGAGATAACCATGAATGGGGTATACAGAGGAGAATACTTTGTAGCAGCTGGAGTGTTGTTGATGGATACTCAGATGAGTTTGTATGAAGTCCCTGGCTCTGTTCCCCATTGTAGCTTATCAAAAACTCCAGAAAAACAATGGAAAGATGTGGGTATTTGGATGAGGAAAGTGATGGAAGCAACTGATTGGGTGGCCTGGGAAGGGGAAGGACAGTGGTCAGCTTCTACAGCAACTTTCTATTCCCCATTCTGGGCTGCTGCAATGACCAAGAAAATAACCAATTCCCGTTGAAACCATGCCTGTGTTATTACAAGATAATTCACATATTGATTGGCTAAAAGATATCCCTGAAGAACATTGGGCTAAATCAAAGACCGACATTGGCTGCATGAAAGGAGCTGCACCAGTTGTGGTAATTCCAAAAAGCACCGACAGACCTTACAAAGCTCAATAACCTCTTAGCAAGGAAGCCGAAAAGGGTATCATTCCCATTCATAGTGTGTTAGTTGAAAGAGGCACTCTGGTTCCCTCCCCGAATTCGCCTTGTAACACAGGTTCAGTATGTTTACGATTAGTTGGTTTGCTCAAAATCTTCAAAGATAGATTAGAGGCAATTTAAGCTTTGCATAAACCTGTTACCAAGCAGTACATAATGTCTTTGTTGGGTGTGGCTGGTTACTGTCAACCATGGTTGAAAGACTGTGCAGAGATAGTTCAACCGCTGCAGCATTGTATTTATGGGAGAAAGATGGATGCGAGTGAAGTTGTGGTCTGGACGGATGAGGCTGAGGTGGCAATGGTAAAATTGAAACAAACATTTATATCTAACCCTTGCTTGGGTTTGCCAGAACATAATAAACCCTTCCATCTCTTTGTTTCGGAGACGAGTGGGTTTATGTCAGCAGTTTTGACGCAGTATCATGGGGTGGGATATAGACCTGTTGGTTATTATTCTAAACGATTAGATAGTGTGATCAGGGGAATGGTTTCCTGTTTGAGATCAGTAGCGGCCGCTACTGAGGCTGTTTAGGCATGTTCTGATATTGTGGCTCTCTGCCCCCTAACCATCCATGTGCCCCATGCTGTGCACACAATTATTACACAGGCAAGAACGGCTCATTTGGCGCCTGCCAGACTGCTAGATTATCAGAACATTCTGTTGACGATGTCTCATTTTACTCTGAAACGATGTTCAATTCTTAACCCCCTCAACTCTTCTCCCGACAACAGATGCTGGTGAAGATCATGACTGTGACGTAGCTATTGAAATTGACTGTAGCCCTAGATTGGATTTGAGAGACACCCCGTTAGATAATCCAGACTTTGTTTTTTTGTCGATGGGTCTGCTCAGAGAAATTAAAAAGAGGATCAATTAGTTGGTTATGCTATTATGACTGTTTTGGAAACTGTGGAGAGTGCTCTACTCCCTTCACACTTATCAGCCCAGGCGGCAGAACTTTTTGGCCTGACTAGAGCTTGTATTTTGGGAAAGGACAGATCTGTTAACATTTACACTGAAGCAGGTATGCGTTGTGCATGATTTTGGAACATTGTGGAAGAATAGAGGGTTTTTGACCTTGTCTGGAAAACAGATTGCGCACAGTAACCTTGTTTCGTCTCTGTTACAGGCTATCCAGCTGCCCTCCTCTGTTTCTATAATCAAGTGTCAAGCACATTCTTCCTCTAACGACAACATCTCTCTGGGGAACGCTAAAGCTGACCGTGCAGCTATATTGGCTGCTTCCTCTTCTGTTTCCCCCCTTCCTACAGATGGCAGCAGTTCCAGCTCCCACCAACCCTTTCTCTGTTGATGACGTGGTTGCTTTGCAGGCAACGGCTGATGAGTCAGAGAGACGCAAGTGGGTTGGGTATTGTCGTAAAGACGCATCGGGTGTATGGCTGGATGAGAGGAGCAGACCGTTGTACTTTCCATTTCCTTGCCAAGTTGTCACATGGTCAGGATCATGTGTCCAAAGGAGGGATAGTGGATCTTGTAAGTAAATATTGGTGTACAGTAGGTTTTATTGGTGTACAGTAGGTTTTATTGGTGTACAGTAGGTTTTACTGTGTTTGCAGAAAATATCTCCAAGAACTGTTTGATTTGCATGAATAATAATATTGGACGCGGCATTTCAGTATTCCCATGTCCCATCCAAGGCCTGAATGACCTTTTGAGCGCTTAATGATGGACTGCATTGAGTTGACCCCTTGTGAGGGGAACAAGTATTGTTTGGTGATTATTGACATGTTTTCTAAATGGATTGAAGCTTTTGACAAAGAACATCTTGTCCCTGCAAGGAATGGAGGAAGGTTGACAACATGGTTGATTATTGTGTCACCCTTAACAGTGTTCTCAATACTCTCTTTCCTCGAGTGAAGGCGTCTTTGCTGAACATGGGCAGGTGGAGCTGAGCACTGTTTGAGCCATGGTGATTACATAGTGGTCAAAGACTTCAGGAGAAAGAGTTGGAAGAGGGGTCCAAGTTCCAAGTTCTTCTGACCACCCCCACTGTGGTGAATGTTGCTGAGAGAGATACCTGGATCCACGTGTTGCTCTGCAGACGAGTTCTTGATCCAGGAGTAATGAGGCTTCGCTAGTTCAAGTGGTGCAGTGTGGCCCTCCTCTGTGTTAGCACAGGAGTGCTAATAAAAACAATAGGTTGTCCTATTGTCGGAAACCTGACAGAGGATGAGATAAGTCCTGAGCCAACGGGGCCAACGCCGGTCCGGAGTAGTGGCACAGAAGTAGATGATCATTGGGCCCTCATAACCATGAAGAAAATGTGTTCCTCTCTAGAGCAGAAATGGTTGCTAATCTTACATCTGGACAAAAATAGTGTTGGGTGTGTGGGTTGGGGCCAATTAAGGTAGGAGCAGGTTACCACTTGTGGGAGTTTCCATAGGGGTCAATCTGAATATACACTGCTCAAAAAAATAAAGGGAACACTTAAACAACACAATGTAACTCCAAGTCAATGACACTTCTGTGAAATCAAACTGTCCAATTAGGAAGCAACACTGATTGACAATAAATTTCACATGCTGTTGTGCAAATGGAATAGACAAAAGGTGGAAATTATAGGCAATTAGCAAGACACCCACAAAAAAAGAGTGATTCTGCAGGTGGTGACCACAGACAACTTCTCAGTTCCTATGCTTCCTGGCTGATGTTTTGGTCACTTTTGAATGCTGGCGGTGCTCTCACTCTAGTGGTAGCATGAGACGGAGTCTACAACCCACACAAGTGGCTCAGGTAGTGCAGTTCATCCAGGATGGCACATCAATGCGAGCTGTGGCAAAAAGGTTTGCTGTGTCTGTCAGTGTAGTGTCCAGAGCATGGAGGCGCTACCAGGAGACAGGCCAGTACATCAGGAGACGTGGAGGAGGCCATAGGAGGGCAACAACCCAGCAGCAGGACCGCTACCTCCGCCTTTGTGCAAGGAGGTGCACTGCCAGAGCCCTGCAAAATGACCTCCAGCAGGCCACAAATGTGCATGTGTCTGCTCAAACGGTCAGAAACAGACTCCATGAGGGTGGTATGAGGGCCCGACATCCACAGGTGGGGGTTGTGCTTACAGCCCAGCACCGTGCAGGACGTTTGGCATTTGCCAGAGAACACCAAGATTGGCAAATTCGCCACTGGCGCCCTGTGCTCTTCACAGATGAAAGCAGGTTCACACTGAGCACATGAGCACATGTGACAGACGTGACAGAGTCTGGAGACGCCGTGGAGAACGTTCTGCTGCCTGCAACATCCTCCAGCATGACCGGTTTGGCGGTGGGTCAGTCATGGTGTGGGGTGGCATTTCTTTGTGGGGCCGCACAGCCCTCCATGTGTTCGCCAGAGGTAGCCTGACTGCCATTAGGTACCGAGATGAGATCCTCAGACCCCTTGTGAGACCATATGCTGACACATGCACATTTGTGGCCTGCTGGAGGTCATTTTGCAGGGCTCTGGCAGTGCACCTCCTTGCACAAAGGCGGAGGTAGCGGTCCTGCTGCTGGGTTGTTGCCCTCCTATGGCCTCCTCCACGTCTCCTGATGTACTGGCCTGTCTCCTGGTAGCGCCTCCATGCTCTGGACACTACGCTGACAGACACAGCAAACCTTTTTGCCACAGCTCGCATTGATGTGCCATCCTGGATGAACTGCACTACCTGAGCCACTTGTGTGGGTTGTAGACTCCGTCTCATGCTACCACTAGAGTGAGAGCACCGCCAGCATTCAAAAGTGACCAAAACATCAGCCAGGAAGCATAGGAACTGAGAAGTGGTCTGTGGTCACCACCTGCAGAATCACTCCTTTTTTGGGGGTGTCTTGCTAATTGCCTATAATTTCCACCTTTTGTCTATTCCATTTGCACAACAGCATGTGAAATTTATTGTCAATCAGTGTTGCTTCCTAAGTGGACAGTTTGATTTCATAGAAGTGTGATTGACTTGGAGTTACATTGTGTTGTTTAAGTGTTCCCTTTATTTTTTTGAGCAGTGTACAAATGGATTTGACCCTGACCCCATGATGTTTTCTGCATTATATAACCACATAGGCCCACCATCGTTTGCTAGGCCAGAGAATACTTTACTCCCACCCATGTCAGTAGCAGGAGTGATGGCAGCCCCTTGGTGTATTAGAGGAGAAAGAAGTAATCATTTGGGTGAACTAGAATGTAATTGTACAATGTATTAGAACGGGTCCAATACCTGTAAGTTAACTGTTAACAATGCCGTCACTGGATGAGCTTCCTTTCCCCCTGTAGATTAGGACGATGAGTGAGAATTGGAGGTTGTTTTTGTTTGACAAGTTTAGATGGCCCAAGCGGATTTGTTTTATGTTTTGACTAGTCTCAGGAACAGTTGGTGCAGAACAGATGTCGCTGCAACCCGATGGTGGTAAGAACTATGTAAACAATGGTTAAACATTGAGAGATTTAGTCAATCCTAAATTTGCAGATCCCTTGTGTATGTGTGTGCAATTCAGATTGTAAAACCCAGAGTGAACGGCTTGTAAGATTGGAGTGTCTGGTGCAACGTGTTGATTTCACTGACTTTAATATAACCTCCTGTGATAGAAGCTATAATCTAATGCTTACATAAACATTTTACAATAATTATCACAGTGATAAAAGAAGGGAATGTGAGGTAAATGTTATGTTTATGTATCAAATCAATGCTACGAAGTATCGAATCAATGCTACGAAGTATCGAATCAATGCTACTTTCTAATAACTAATTAGAAAGGTTCATGCAGGTGACTGACTGATCGTCTATGGAGGAATCCTCACTATCACTGTTCCTCAACTTGGCAGTACGCCCAGAATATTGCTATGGGAACAACCGAGGTATCTCAGTTTCAAGATCTCAACTTGGAGACAGGGAGCCTCGTGAGGTATTGGTCACATGTGCGAGCCACCAGTAGTGATTCATTAATTATGTTAAATCATGCAAATATAACTTGTCTGTGTATAGCCGTATATAAGACAACTGCAGGGACCACCCCAACAGAGCTTCTGATAGATATGTACGGTGTGCAGAGTTTGCTGTAACCTCTCCAGCGTGCTGATAATAAAGAGTGATTCATTTTAAGGTTGGCTTCAGGTGTCCCTGGTGTTGAATTTCCACCACAGTATTATATTTTAAGAGCAGTAGATGGTAGGTAGAGGGTTCTTTCCACCCTAAAAACAAGTAAGACCTTCATGCCACCCCCACAGTTAGAGAGACAGAGATACAGGGGAGAGACCCTGATAGTACCCACATAAAGGGGCTTACCTGGTTATGAAGGACTCAAGGCAGCTTCGCTAAGGCAAAGCAGCAATATTATCAAGCACATACAGGATGGGTAGATAGCTGTGTAGGTTGTATACTAAGAGCAGTGAACACTATGTCTGATGCAGAGATATGGGAAGCTGGACCCACACACGTGGCAGAGGAACAGCAGACTCAAGTGGATGATGTCACTTCATGAGGTCATTACTCAGCGATGGTACAGTAACACCGGAATGTATCACATTACCTTGTAAGGAACTCATGAAACGTGTTCAAAGCTTTGTTTCTGAGAACTTTCCATAGGACCTACCTGATGATCAAAAGCAGAGCTTACAGTGGCTTGCGAAAGTATTCACCCCCTTGGCATTTTTCCTATTTTGTTGCCTTACAACCTTTTTTTAAATATAATTTGATTTACACAACATGCCTACCACTTTGAAGATGCAAAATATTTTTATTTTGAAACAAACAACAAATAAGACAACAAAAACAGAAAACTTGAGCGTGCATAACTATTATCCCCCAAAGTCAATACTTTGTAGAGCCACCTTTTGCAGCAATTATAACTGCAAGTATCTTGGGGTATGTCTCTATAAGCTTTGCACATCTAGCCACTGGGATTTTTGCCCATTCTTCAAGGCAAAACTCCCCCAGCTCCTTGATGTTGGTTGGGTTCCGCTTTAAGTCATACTATAGATTCTCAATTGGTTTGAGGTCTGGGCTTTGACTAGGCCATTCCAAGACATTTAAATGTTTCCCCTTTTAAACCATTCGAGTGTTGCTTTAGCAGTATGCTTAGGGTCATTGTCCTGCTGGAAGGTGGACCTCCGTCCCAGTCTCAAATCTCTGGAAAACTGAAACAGGTTTCCCTCAAGAATTTCCCTGTATTTAGCGCCATCCAGCATTCCTTTAATTCTGACCAGTTTCCCAGTCCCTGCCGATGAGAAACATCCCCACAGCATGATGCTTCCACCACCATGCTTCACTGTGGGGATGACGTTCTCGGTGAGGAGAGGTGTTTGGTTTGCACCAGACATAGTGTTTTCCTTGATGGCCAAAAAGCTAAATTTTAGTCTCATCTGACCAGAGTACCTTCTTCCATATGTTTGGGGAGTCTCCAACGTGCCTTTTGGTGAACACCAAACATGTTTGCTTATTTTTTCTTTAAGCAATGGCTTTTTTTCTGGCCACTTCCGTTAAGCCCAGCTCTGTGGAGTGTACGGCTTAAAGTGGTCCTATGGACAGATACTCCAATCTCCGCTGTGGAGCTTTGCAGCTCCTTCAGGGTTATCTTTGGTCTCTTTTTTGCCTCTCTGATTAATGCCCTCCTTTCCTGGTCTGTGAGTTTTGGTGGGTGGCCCTCTCTTGGCAGGTTTGTTGTAGTGCCATTCTCTTTCCTTTTTTTAAAATAATGGATTTAAATGGTCCACCGTGGGATGTTCAAAGTTTTGGATATTGTTTTATAACCCAACCCTGATCTGTACGTCTCCAGAACTTTGTCCCTGACCTGTTTGGAGAGCTCTTTGGTCTTCATGGTGCCGCTTGCTTGGTGGTGCCCCTTGCTCAGTTGTGTTGCAGACTCTGGGCCTTTCAGAACAGGTGTATAGATATTGAGATCATGTGACAGATCATGTGACACTTAGATTGCACACAGGTGGACTTTATTTAAATAATTATGTGACTTCTGAAGGTAATTGGTTGCATCAGATCTTATTTAGGGGCTTCATAGCGAAGGGGGTGAATACATATGCATGCACCACTTTTCCATTTTTTATTTTGTTTAATATTTTTTTTTTTTTTTTTTCACTTCACCAATTTGGACTATTTTGTGTATGTCCATTACATGAAATCCAATTAAAAATCCATTTAAATTACAGGTTGTAATGCAACAAAATAGGAAAAACGCCAAGGTGGATGAATACTTTTGCAAGGCACTGTATGGTTTTATACTGAACGGTAAGAGACAGAGGAGTGAAACACTGATTTCACACATACCTTCATTAGCAAGGTCTGGTCTTCTTCAACTGGGCACACTTGAACTAGAACAAAATGCTCTAGAGTTACTATGGAAACAAACAAAAAAACAATGAGGTTAAACAAACAGTGCTATTACCCAGCCAGGCAGTGGGTCACAAATGTTCAGACTCAATGCAGTGACAGTCACACTGAATCACATTTAATGGAAACTTCATGAAATAATGGGTTCTCTTTTACAGTTTGTAGCTTTGCCTTATTGTAATACAAAACAGGATACCATATGCACATGTGATTAATTATAGTCATTAGATAGAGTAATCAGTATGAATTGATTGACTAAATAAATCCTAACAATAAACACTTTAAAGAAAGTATCTGAATATGAATCTTGTGTAAATGACATAGAACTTAAATATTGTGATATGCATTCCTGAATCACTGTTAAGAATCACAGATCCTTAACTTCTAAGAAGTATGAGGCAGTTGGCCAATTGTGGTGGCGACACCTACAACCACACTCACTATAGTAGAGGATCTCATCACATTTGGTCATAGTGATACTAGGCATAACCACTAACACACTCACACTGGGTTATGTGCTACTGCACCATATTCTGTAAAAAAGACAAAACTACTATGCAACTACAGTGCAATTGAGGGAACTTTTTTTCAAATGCTGTTAAAACTCTGTTTGGCAAAGGCATTAAATTGCTAAGGCATAAATATTTCATATTTCACCAAACCCTTTCACACTGATGGTGCCTCAATGTATCAGTCAGCCCCCAGACCGCTCTTATTTTTCAAACATCAGAGACTTTTGTGTACTTTATTGTCTTAGGGCTGGTTAAGGTTGTAAGACTGCCTGTGTGTGTTTGTCAGTGGTGTAAAGTATTTAAGTCGTTTTTGGGGGGTATCTGTTCTTTACTTTACTATTTATATATTTTTGACAACTTTACTTTTACTTCACCACATTCCTAAAGAAAATATTGTACTTTTTACTTCATACATTTTCCCTGACAACCAAAAGTACTTGTTACATTTTGAAGGCTTAGCAGGACAGGACAATTGTCAAATTCACACACTTATCAAAGAACACGTAGTCATCCATACTGCCTTTGGTCTGGTGAACTCACTAAACAAAAACTTCATCTTTTGTAAATCATTTCTGAGTGTTGGCGTGTGTCCCTGGCTGTCTGCTTTGCTTAATAGAAGGAATTTTAAATTATTTATATTTTTACTTTTACTTTTGATATTTTAGCAATTACATTTACTTTGGAAACTTAAGTATATTTAAAACCAAATACTTTTAGACTTTTACTTAAGTCGTATTTTAATGGCTGACTGCAACACTATACAAGTCAGCTACTACAGGGAGGGAAATCACTTAACAAAGAGCTGCTGTTAGTTTCAGAAGGAATAAGTTAGTCCTAAATATTTCAAAATCTAAAAGCATTGTATTTGGGACAAATCATTCACTAAACCATAGACATCAACTAAATATTGTATTAAATCATGTGGAAGTTGAGGTGACTAAAATTGTTTGGAGTAACCCTGGATTGTAAACTGTCATGGTCAAAACATGTACAACAGTAGCTAACATGGGGAGAAGTCTGTCCATAATAAAGTGCTACTCTGCCTTTTTAACAACACTATCATCAAGGCAGGCCCTACAGGCTCTAGTTTTGTCACACCTGGACTACTGTTCAGTCGTGGTCACGTGCCACAAAGAGGAAAATTTACAATTGGCTCAGAACAGGGCAGCACGGCTGGCCCTTAAAGGTACACGGAGAGCTAATGTTAATAATATGCATGTACATCTCTCATGACTCCAAGTGGAAGAGAGACTGACTTCATCATTACCTGTTTTTGTAAGAAGTGTTGACAGGCTGAATGCACCGAGGTGTCTGTTTAAACTACTAGCACACAGCTCGTACCCTCATACATACCCCACAAGACAAGCCACAAGGTCTCTTCACAATCCCCAAGTCCAGAACAGACTATGGGTGGCGCACAGTACTGCACAGAGCCATGGCCACATGGAACTCTATTCCACATCAGGGTAACTGATGCAAGCAGTAGAATCAGATATATTTTTTTAAACAGATACAAATACACCTTATGGAACAGTGGGGACAGGCAGACACGCATACACATGATAAGACACGCACTCTACACACATGTACACATCAATTTTGTAATGAAGATATGTGATAGTGGAGTAGTGGCATGAGGGAACACACTAAATGTATTGGGCATACTGTTATGAAATGTAATATTGTGTAATATTTTAAATTGTACATAACTGCCTTAATGTTGCTGGACCCCTGGAAGAGTAGCTGTTGCCTTGGCAGCAGCTAATGGGGATCCTTAATAAATATAAATACAAATACTTGAATAACTTCCCATTAGGGTATCTATACTTTTACTCAAGTATGACAAATTCATACTTTTTCCACCACGTGTGTGTGTGTGTGTGTGGGGGGGGGGGGGGTGAAAGTGAGTGAATGGAAAGGTTATTGTCTTGTAAGAGACAGGGGTGTCTTTACATAGGTAACACGTTACCGTAGGTGTCCTTATTCATGCATTCATAAAGCCTTTATAAACAGCTATATAACACATTACAACATTTGTCGTAGTTTTGGAGTAGTAGTTGTAATTAGTTATAAGCATAAGATTTTATTAAACTAGTTATAGATGACTTCATTTGACCTCATCAAGCCATGAGGTCAAAGGAATTGTCCGTAGAGCTACGAGGCAGAATTGTGTCAAGGCACAGATCTGGGGAAGGGAACCAAAATATTTCTGCAGCATTGAAGGTCCCCAAGAACACAGTGGACTCCATCATTCTTAAATGGAAGAAGTTTGGAACCACCAAGACTCTTCCTAGAGCTGGCCACCCGGCCAAACGGAGCAATCCGGGGAGAAGGGTCTTAGTCAGGGAGGTGACCAAGACCCCGATGGTTGCTCTGCCAGAACTCCAGAGTTCGTCTGTGGAGATGGGAGAATCTTCGAAAAGGACAACCAGCTCTGCAGCACACCAACAATCAGGCCTTTATGGTAGAGTGACCAGACGGAAGCCACTCCTCAGTAAATGGTACATGACATCCTGCTTGGAGTTTGCCAAAAGGCACCTAAAGACTCTCAGACCATGAGAAACATGATTCTCTGGTCTGACGAAACCAAGATTGAACTCTTTGGCATGAATGCCAAGCGTCACATCTGGAGGAAACCTGGCACCATCCCTACGGTGAAGCATGGTGGTGGCAGCATCATGCTGTGAGGACTAGGAGACTAGTCAGCATCTAGGCAAAGATGAATGGAGCAAAGTACAGAGAGATCCTTGATGAAGACCTACTCCAGAATGCTCAGGACCTCAGACTGGGGCGAAGGTTCACCTTCCAACAGGACAACGACCCTAAGCACACAGCCAAGACAACGCAGGAGTGGCTTCAGAACAAGTCTCTGAATGTCCTTGAATGGCCCAGCCAGAGCCCGGACATCTCTGGAGAGACCTGAAAATAGCTTTGCAGCAACGCTCCACATCCAACCTGACAAAATGTGGAAAACGTCAACCGGTCTGAGTACTTTTCGAAGGCACTGTGACATGATTATGACGCTCATCATTCCATTCAATGTAATAATGTGATATAGAGTTTGGTAACTGATCCAAGTCCTGTAATAACATCTGGTATGTAGACTTATGTAGCATGTTGTAACATATAAGGTTCTGATGAGTAGTTGAATGATGTGTTAAAGTAACTGTCCAGTGAAAGATCACTTTTAAACGTTTATATTCTGTTAACTTATACCCAAATATATGTTGTTGACTCGTCCTATACTCGTATTTGTGGCCAAAGCATAAATTAGGCCCATGGTCTTGCGAGTGTTGACCTGATTAAAGACACAAAACCCCCACCTCAAACTTGGATCTCGAACAGACCATTTAAAAAAATGCTATTTCCTCATAGAACATGATGTCATGTTGGCTCATTGGCTGAGCTGGCTAATTAGCGGTCGATTTGCATGAGTATATTTAATGACTGGTGACTATTTAATGACCCACACCATTCTGTAGTTTGAGTACGCCCACACCATTCAAATAAAGAAAATAGTTTTTTTGTAACATACATAATTAAACATTTTGGAATGAAAACTATTTAACTTATATTGTAATTAATTATAGTTCATACAGTTGAAGTCAGAAGTTTACATACACCTTAGCCAAATACATTTAAACTCAGTTTTTCACAATTCCTGACATTTAATTCTAGTAAAAATTCCCTGTCTTAGGTCAGGTAGGATCACCACTTTATTTTGAGAATGTGAAATGTCAGAATAATAGTAGAGAGAATTATTTCTTTCAGCTTTTATTTCTTTCATCACATTCCCAGTGGGTCAGAAGTTTACATACACTCAATTAATATTTGGTAACATTGCCTTTAAATTGTTTAACTTGGGTCAAATGTTTCATTTAGCCTTCCACAAGCTTCCCATAATAAGTTGGGTGAATTTTGGCCCATTCCTCCTGACAAAGCTGTGGTAACTGAGTCAGGTTTGTAGGCCTCCTTGCTCACACACACTTTTTCAGTTCTGCCCACAAATGTTCTATAGGATTGAGGTCAGGGCTTTGTGATGGCCACTCCAATACCTTGACTTTGTTGTCCTTAAGCCATTTTGCCACAACTTTGGAAGTATGCTTGGGGTCATTGTTAATTTGGAAGACCAATTTGCGACCCAGCTTTAACTTACTGACTGATGTCTTGAGATGTTGCTTCAATATATCCACATAATTTTCCTCCCTCATGATGCCATCTATTTTGTGAAGTGCACCAGTCCCTCCTGCAGCAAAGCACCCCCACAACGTGATGCTGCCACCCCTGTGCTTCACGGTTGGGATGGTGTTCTTCGGCTTGCAAGCATCCCCCTTTTTCCTCCAAACATAACGATGGTCATTATGGTCAAACAGTTCTATTTTTGTATCATCAGACCAGAGGACATTTCTCCAAAAAGTACGATCTTTGTCCCCATGTGCAGTTGCAAACCGTAGTCTGGCTTTTTTTATGGTGGTTTTGGAGCAGTGGCTTCTTCCTTGCTGACCGGGCTTTCAGGTTATGTCGATATAGGACTCATTTTACTGTGGATATACATACTTTTGTACCTGTTTCCTCCAGCATCATCACAAGGTCCTTTGCTGTTGTTCCGCGATTGATTTGCACTTTTCGCACCAAAGTACGTTCATCTCTAGAAGACAGAACGCGTCTCCTTCCTGAGCGGTATGACGGCTGTGTGGTCCCATGGTGTTTATACTTGCGTACTATTGTTTGTACAGATGAACGTGGTACCTTCAGGCATTTGGAAATTGCTCCCAAGGATGTACCAGACTTGTGGAGGTCTACAATTGTTTTTCTGAGGTCTTGGCTGATTTCTTTTAATTTTCCCATGATGTCAAGCAAAGAGACAGTGAGTTTGAAGGTAGGTCTTGAAATACATCCACATGTACACCTCCAATTCACTCGAATGATGTCAATTAGCCTATCAGAAGCTTCTAAAGCCATGACATCATTTTCTGGAATCTTCCAAGCTGTTTAAAGGCACAGTCAACTTGTATATAAACTTATGACCCACTGGAATTGTGATACAGTGAATAATAAGTGAAATAATCTGTCTGCAAACAATTACTTGTGTCATGCACAAATTAGCTGTCCTAACCGACTTGCCAAAACTATAGTTGATTAACAAGAAATTTGTGGAGTCGTTGAAAAACGAGTTTTAATGACTCCAACCTTCTGACTTCAACTTCTACTGTAAACTTTCCGACTTCAACTGTATTCCCTATAAATCTGGAAACACTGGACAGTTACAATACTTAAAGGGGGCTCTATGTAAACCACCGCCCCCTTTTGAAAACTAGGCTAATTGCAACAACACTTGCATGCATTCAAACATTATTTTGTTGGCTGCAGCAACAGGAAATTTGAATTATTATGTGTATTATAATTCATGGAATTTGTTTGCGGGGGTTGATACATTTTCCGCTAGGCAAAAATATAGTCTAACGTTTTAAAGTGGAAATGACACATTTTAGAAGCATTTTTTAAACTTCAAATACACTACAAATTAGCATTTTCTGCTGTGCAGGAAAATTCTCAGCAACAAGATTAATCAAATTAAGATCCTGCATCTGTACCCTCTAACTTTTTGGGAAAGTGGTTAAAGTAGCTGGTTTGTGTCAAAAGTTACATTGTTTACTGTAAATGTTGGAAGTCATGATGTCACAGTGTGACCCTTAGATATTTAGAAGAAATCCCATTAAAGTGGATGAGGTTTTTTAAGAAGGACAAAAAAAATTATAACTTAAAATGTCTTACGCAGCCCGACGTCAGCCCGACGCCGGTACACCTATGACAACATCCAGCTCAAGTGCAGGGCGCGAAATTCAAAATCATTTTTTTTTAAATATTTAACTTTCACACATTAACAAGTCCAATACAGCATTTGAAAGATAAACATCTTGTCAATCCAGCCAACATGTCCGATTTTTTAAATGTTTTACAGAGAAAACACCACATATATTTATGTTAGCTCACCACCAAATAAAAAAGGAGGACAGACATTTTTCACAGCACAAGTAGGATGCAAGTAGCATGCACAAGCCAAACTAACTAACCTAGAACCAACCTAAATAACCTAGAAAAAACTACCTCAGATGACAGTCCTATAACATGTTACACAATAAATCTATGTTTTGTTCAAAAAATGTGCATATTTTAGCTATAAATCAGTTTTACATTACTGCTACCATCATAGCTACAGTCAGAAATCGCACGGGAGTAGCCAGAGAAAATACAGACACCAACGTCAACTACTAATTACACATCATAAAACATTTCAGAGAAATATATGGTGGATAGCTAATGAAAGAGAAAGATCTTGTGAATAGAGCCAATATTTCAGATTTTTGAAGTGTTTTACAGCGAAAACACAATATATCGTCATATTAGCTTACTACAATAGCTAACATCACAACAGCATTGACTCAAGGCAAACGGTAGCGTAGCACAGTTCGACAGATATATGAAAAAGCATCCCAAATTGGGTCCTTATCTTTGTTGATCTTCCATCAGAATGTTCTCCAAGGGGTCCTTTGTTCAGAAATGTCTTTATTTCGATCCAGAACGAACAATTTCCCTCTTGAATTAGCAAGCACACTGGCAGTGCGACGCTAACCTCTCCATCTTGAAAGAATTCTTGCGTCGCATCACGTCTAAAGTCCAGAATACATTTCAATAATATAATTAAACTATATTGAAATAACATACTTTAGGATGATATTGTGACATGTATCAAATAAAATCGAAGCCAGAGATCATATTCACCTTTACAGAGTGTTTTCCAGGAGCCGAGTCCAGGTCCTACTTCGCGCCCAGAAAGAAAAATAAACTGCGCAACACTCACTCCAAGAGGTTGTGTTCAAATCCAGGACGAGATAATCAGGTGATTTCTTCTCTCACTTCCGCATGACACCCAGAGGAAGGCGTATGACGTGTTTCTACAGTCCTAAGTGACATGCCCTTTTATAGACAAGGGCTTGAAGAGCGACATCGATTTTGGAAATCTCACTCCCGGATAGGAAATGGGCTGTAAAAATAGTTCTGTTCCACTTAGAGAAATAATTAAAACGGTTTTAGAAACTAGAGACTGTTTTCTATCCAATAGTAATAATAATATGCATATTGTAAGAGCAAAAATTGATTAAGAGGCCGTTTGAAAATGTGCACATATTTTCCAGTTTTTCAATACGCCCCCTGCAGCCATAACAAGTTAAATGTCAAAGTCCCCTGTTTCGGAGATTGCCGTGTTTCTGGTACCGGTTCCAACTGACATTTTTGTTTATAAATATATCTGTGAACAGATACATTTGAAATTGCTTGCATTGAGCGATAGCACTGGTTCCCACAGACACAGTAGTATATTTTGTCCTCCTGTGTGACGTTGGGTGTGAAATCTGAAAGAACTTGAAG
Source organism: Salvelinus alpinus (assembly GCF_045679555.1). Lineage (NCBI taxonomy): Eukaryota > Metazoa > Chordata > Actinopteri > Salmoniformes > Salmonidae > Salvelinus > Salvelinus alpinus. The sequence goes on along the minus strand of NC_092088.1, from coordinate 57,897,787 downwards.
CAGGGATGTCCCTCCTACCATTTAACTCGCTATTTCAACTGTCCATCAACTCCTGGCTGAATCCTATGTCACAAATACTGACAAAACACATGCCTGCAATCCTTACATCATACACTCTAAAAAGTAAAGGTTCCCGGAGTATCCTTTAGAGGTTCTTCAAATTGAAACTGTTTAATGGCTCTTCAAATAACCTTTTGAAGTCCCCTTTGGGGTAAATTTTTGAACTACCCCCCCACCGCCTCTATTATTATTATTATGAATAATAATATGCATAACAATAACAACAATAACACAATATTTTAGTTTTCAGTGCTTATTATGATTTTAGTGGCAAAGCAGAATAGAAAAATCCAAATATGAGGTAAACTCACAGCAGAGCCCCAAGTCCAATGGGTTTATCCTCTGGTGTGTTGATGTTCTCCGTATCCATAGCCAGAATGATTTTGCAGTGAATGGTGATCGAACAGGTTTCCTGTCATATTCATCAGAGGTGTAGGGAGGGTGAAGTCTGTGAATCGCCCAAAAAGTATACAGATGATTAAAAAAACATGCACACGACAGTACTCATACCTTGGTTTTTGTGGTTAATGTGAATGAAAGAAAAAACGCTTGATAATGGTTTTCATAGACATACCTTGTCCATAATGTAGAGGCCTATGGGATATTTATTGAAGAGGTAAGGGAGGAGGATGGTAACTGTGATCTACATAACATACCAGTACCAATTCATATACCTTAGTATGCGTCCTCATCTGTATACCTGCAGACACAGAAACAAAAGTGAGCAGTTCAGTCATCTGCACCCAATACAGCTAGCCTTCAACATATTCTTATAGCCTACATATTCTTTCCTCTTTGTTGATTGATATCCATTGAATTGTGTCCATTTTCTGTTTTAGAAGGATTTGCACAAACATGAAAAGATAGATGGTGTCGTGTCTTTGGCTATGGCGGATTAAGTGATGTGACATGCTATTCTATAAAACAATTTCTCTGTAATTCATGTTACCTGATTAAGATAATCAGGTGAATGTAATTAACTAGAAAGACGGTGCACGAAAAATAATGTTTATGGAGCTGTTATCTTCCGAATAAACTCTTAAAGACCTAGTAATCTTTTACATCAATAGCAGTCATTATTTAATCGTCACTTTATTCAGTCTCATCTGAAAGTTGTAAATTCTTGGTTATCTTCACAAACCCTGGCTAACAAGTTGAATCAGCAATACAAAATTTGGTTTAATTATTTATTTACTAAATACCTAAATAATCACACAGAATTACATTTACACAGAATGGTTCATACATTGATTACAAACTATGTCATAAAGAAAACGTCCCTGGTGGACGGTACAGATACGACGGCTGGTTACACAAAGAGAGGGGGTTGGGTTTGAGTGAAAGAGCGGGAAGACTGAGTAACAAAGGGAGAAGCTATGCTATCGTAAATACAGAATCTTATGCATTCTAAATAACCGCCCATTTGAAAAAGGAAAATGTAATAAATATTTACTCTGAGCTGCGCTTCGGTAGATTGCTTGTAGATGGGAGGCCGGGTGGTCCAGCATGGATCTCTGGTGGTAGAATGGATACTTGGTAGTACCGTCGTTCTGTGGTAGAACACATACTCTGTCCGTCCTCTCCTAGCCCACGTCTACAGTTTCTGCGCTAACGCGGCGGCTAGGAGGTATCACTTCTTTAGTGAATAAGAGTTCAAAGTTCATACCAAGTTGCCATACTGTAAGCTCATGCTATATTCTGGCTGGTATAGTCGAAATTCATCCTTGTGTAGGTCGTCACCTTCACATTGAAATTCGATGCCAATTTCGTTAGGTTCTTGCTGATGTTGGCTTAGTTCTGTAGGTGGTCTTTGTCCTTTCAACGTGGGGACTGCCAGTCCGCACGTCCTTGGAACAGGAAGTTACATTTTCGTAAAGGGCTTATATAGGATTGGGAGAGAGGGCCGTGTTTCATAGTTTACAACCAGTGTCTGTTCACATGGGCATTGAGCAGAGTTTCTCTATGATAAACTGTTCTCTCATTTAAGAAGCTAAAACTTACATTTAATCTTTTCACAAATAGTTTCATAACAATTCCATGTGAATCTGATAACTAGAATGTGTAGATTTTCCAAGATACAGTTTATGTCGTCCAATCATCAGTAATCATGTCTCAGACGCCAACTGAACTGACATCATATTCATTAAGTCCCAACACATATTTCAACTGGTTGGATTACCAAAATATGGTTCCGTTTCCCATCTTTTGATGTCACCAGACTCTCTCTCAATGTTAACAAAGTGATTTTCAATAGTCACATCGGTAGAGTAGAGAGGGGAAAAAGGGAAAGGTATTTATGGGGGTCATAACCCCCCCCCCCCCCCCTCAGGCCAACGTCATGATAATGGTTATCATAAAACAATATCATTTTAGATCATACAAGGGACATAACTTACCTTAAATTGAGGAGATCTTTACTTTTTTTTCCAGTTAAGTTTCTGCACCTGCTGTCCTTTCAAATTCAAATCCAAATGTTTCAATTGGGCAGCTAAGTTCCTGCAAGAACCCCCACCTCCTATGAGGTTCTTGGAAGAACCTTTTGGGGGCAGTTTTCAGAGCCAAGAACCCTAAGGTTCTTCAAAGAACTTTGAGGGTCTTAGAAGCACCCATGTTGATCCCCTAATTTTTAGAGTGTAGTGCAGCAGGAGAGAGTTGTTTCATCACTATAGCACATCCAGAGCTCGATTTATAGCCATTAATTTAATCTAAAATAATTAATAGATTTTAAACAAAAAACACTTTCTGTTTGTTATAGATGGACAAGATCAATATGAGATGAAAGGCGGGTTCCTAAAGAGTTCAGGAAGTCAAGATCGAGCTTTTTGTGAATCAAAATATATTTCATATTTGAGATTCTTCAAATAGCCACCCTTTGCCTTGATGACAGCTTTGCACACTCTTGGCACTCTCAACCAGTTTCACCTGGTATGCTTTTCTAACAGTCTTGAAGGAGTTCCAACATATGCTGAGCACTTGTTGGCTGCTTTTCCTTCACTCTGCGGTCCGACTCATCCAAAACCATCTCAATTGGGTTGAGGTCGGGGGATTGTGAAGGCCAGGTCATCTGATGCAGCACTCCATAACTCTCCTTCTTGGTAAAATAGCCCTTACACAGCCTGGAGGTGTGTTGTATCATTGTCCTGATGAAAAACAAATGATAGTCCAACTAAGCGCAAATCAGATGGGATGGCGCATCGCTGCAGAATGCTGTGTGCCTTGCTGGTTAAGTGTGCCTTGAATTCTAAATAAATCACAGACAGTGTCACCAGCAAAGCACCCCCACACCATAACACCTCCTCTATGCTTTATGGAGGGAAATACACATGTGGAGATCATCCGTTCACCCACAACACGTCTCACAAAGACACAGCGGTTGGAACCAAAAATCTAAAATTTGGACTCATCAGACCAAAGGACACATTTCCACCGGTCTAATGTCCATTGCTCATGTTTCTTGGCAGCGAAGAGTCCTTTCCAAGTCTTAGTCGGCTCGCTCCGACTGGCCATTGGACTGGGGGTGGAACACAGAGGACAGGCTGGCCGACGACCCAATGAGCGTTCAGAACGCCTTCCAGAACCGGGACAAGAACTGAGGACCCCGGTCGGAGACCATGTCCACTGGGATTCCATGGATCCGGAAGACATGCTGCACCATGAGCCGGGCCATCTCTTTGGCAGAGGGTAGCTTGGAATGAAGTGGGCGGAAAGTCCACTACTGTCAGGATGGCAGTGTTGCCATCAGACAGGGGAAGACCCGTGATGAAGTCCAGGGATATGTGATACCAGGGACGGTGAGGGAAGAAAACCAGCCGGAGCTTGCCGAGAAGTCTTGTTCTGCGCACAGCAAAGGGTGGACCAGACAATGATATTCTAGACGATTCTGTGCTTCCAACATTGGGGTAACAGTTTGGGGAAGGCCCTTTCCTGTTTCAGCATGACAATGCCCCTGTGCACAAAGCGAGGTCCATACAGAAATGGTTTGTCAAGATCATTGTGGAAGAACTTGACTGTCCTGCACAGTGCCCTGACCTCAACTCCATGGAACACCGTTGGGATGAATTGGAACAACGACTGCGAGCCAGACCTAATCGCCTACCATCAGTGCTCGACCTCACTAATACTCTTGTGGCTGAATGGAAGCAAGTCCCCACAGTAATGTTCCAACAGCTAGTTGAAAGCCTTCCAAGAAGAGTGGAGGCTGTTATAACAGCAAAGGGTGGACCAACTCCATATTAATGCCCATGATTTTGGAATGAGATGGTCAACGAGCAGGTGTCCACATACTTTTGGTCATTTAGTATATGATTGTACAACAGTTGGTCTGACACAAAACCACCTTCATGTTCACACAGTCACACCCTTGTAAACACACTTCAACCAATTCAACCACCTGTCTATAGAGATACAGTATCATCCTCCACGATGAAATCAAACTTGGACAATGATTTCACTATCCAGTTTATGAGCTTATGATGAAATAATCTGATTTTTGAGTCTCCCTCTACCCCGACAGCACTGTATCTGAATGGTGACCTTGTTCCTATTATCTCAGAGGCCAGAGAGTCATGTGTGTGTGGGTATGTGCGTGTGTGCGTGTGTACGTGTGTGGTACACTCATCACTTCAACTTCAGTCCAAGTTGCTACGTAGCTTCCCTCTACAACTCGCAAAGAAGGAGAAATGCCCTTCATCCCATAAAGCTGATGGCTCTATGCGCAGATCAAGTTATTGCAAATTCAATTGTGTGAAAACGCACACTAACGACCTTTTATCTCAAAGCACAATCACCTTCTAGAAAATCTCAGTCTATAATTTTGCCAAAAATGTGAGGTTCATCTCACTCGTTTGAGAAACAATAGCAGACTCTGTGAGCGCTATCAACATGTTTGTCTAGAAGCCATGGTTAGTATTTAAAACATTTCACATCAAAAGTGTGATGAACAAAACAACGTAATATGGTACTTGACATTTCAGATAAGGGGTGTGGAAAATATTGAAGAGAACTTTGACCTGCTTTTGGTTTTCCTACATGTCACATGACGATGTTGTCACCTTCAAACGTGAGGAATACATCAGTTACACTTCAGAGCTGGGATTCAATTCTCCATTATAAAACCCTAACAGAGAGAAGAACACACAGAAACCTGCCATCTACTGGTATAAAGACACACCTAATTTGCATACAGTAGTGATGGGCTTCACATTCATATTTACAATTCATGTACAGTATGTAAATGAAATGAGTGGTCAGGAACCCTGGTCCTAAAATGCCACAGATTATGTTTTTTTTAAAATTCCAGTCCAGCACTAGAACACCTGATTCAGCAAATCATGGTACAGGAACCAGCAGGGTCGTTGACTAATATGTTGACCAAATTAAATAATAGATCAACATTACAACCTTGAATATTTTGACTTTTGAGAAATGGGACTCATGTTCACAGTTAATTCAAAAATCACAACGGCTTCACTTCTGAAAGCAGTGAAATGAGCAGCTAAATGTCAGACGATGTCACTACAAAGTGCGGTCTGTGTAGGATCAGACACTCAAGAGATGCGAGCACTCCCACATGACAAGGTGCAGTGTTGTGGTTTCCCAAGTTGCCCTTACATCACCTCAACGAGAAACACTCAAACCTATTCATCACATTATTAGAGACTTGATACAATGAAACCATCCTCTACGACCGCAGTATTGCATCGTCCAAGAACCCTCGGCACTCCTTCATGGACCAGATCCACAACAAGACAATGGGCCTGGGTCTTTAAATTAGTAGTGGGGAGTAGTGGTATTTAAGATAAGATTGGAATAATGCACGTCACATACACGTCTGCACGTGGTTGAGAGCTTCAAGTTCCTCAGTGTCCACATCACTAAGGACCTACCATGGTCCAAACACACTAACACAGGTGTGAAGAGGGCACGACAACGCTTCTTCCCCTTCAGGAGGCTGAAAAGATTTGTCATGGGCTCTCAGATCCTCAAAAGGTTATTAAGCTGCATCTTGATTGGTTGCATCACCGCTTGGTATGGCTACTGCTTGGCATCCGACCGCAAGGTGCTACAAAGAGTAGTGCGTGTGGCCCAGTACATCACCGGGGCCGAGCTCCCTGCCATCCAGGACCTCTATACCAGGCGGTGTCTAAGGAAGGCCCTAAAAATGTGATCTCTGCTAACGCACGGCAAGTGGTAGCAGAGCACCAAGTCTAGGACCAAAAGGCTCCTGAACAGTTTCTACCTCCAAGCCATATGACTGCTGAACAGTTCATCAAATGGCTATCTGGACTATTTGTATTTTGGCTCTATGAACACTCACTGGACTCTACCCACACAGTCACACATACTACACTGACACTCCAACACACACACATACTACACTGACACTCCAACACACACACACCCACACACACACACACACACACACACACACACACACACACACACACACACACACACACACACACACACACACACACACACACACACACACACACACACACTCACACACTCTTCACATACGCTGCTGCTACTCTGTTTATTATCTATCCTGATTGCCTAGTCACTTTTACCTCGACCTACATATACATATTACCTCAATTACCTCAAATAGCTCGTACCCCTGCACATTGACTCTGTACCAGTACTCTTTGTATATAGCCTCGTTATTGTATTTTACTGTGTTACTATTCCTATTTGTTTTGCTAATATTTTTGTACTTTTTAACTCTGCATTGTTGGGAAAGGCCTTGTAAGTAAGCATTTCATGGTGAAGTCTACACCTGTTGTATTCGGCGCATGTAACAAATACAATTTGATTTGATTTGAGAATGCATCATCATAATAGCAAGACTGCCATCTAGTGGCATCAGATACCAGTGCTCTTTTCACCACGAAGTCAGTCATATATCAAACCCATCAATCAGTATGTGAGGGGATTTTTTTTTAAAGAATAGTGTTTATATAGCCCAGTGTATGGTCCTGAGAGTGGAGGCAGTTTTAAGTGGTGTTTGATGATGGTCTCCTCTGATATTGGTGTGTCTAGAGGTAGTGTTAAAGAAATGCTCCGGAACTTTGGCGACTACTAACTCTTTTTTAAACCTCCCGCTTTGGGCTGTATGTGTCAATGTGTAGTTCATACATGCATAATGTTTGAGCAGAATTACTGTCTTAACTCAATTAGCCACAAAATCCCTAGTTTGAAAGTGACTGTTTCTCTGAAAGCTGTGCTGCCAGATTTTTCCCCACATGGGCCAGCCCCCTAGCAATTCCTGTTCAACCAATGAGCTTCAGCCCCTCGCCATTTCAGTGAAGGCTAGCAAGAAGCACATGATGCACGCCCAGCAGAGCAAGAGAGAGAGCAATGACGTGGTGCACATATCTGTACATATGTGATGGAATACACCATTTTCGGGGACCACTTTTGGCTAAAAAGTATACTGGTTAAAAAGTATACAAAAGTACCGGAGGATCTCTTTAAAAGTATCTGGTGGTGAAGGTGAGAGCCAGAGCTGCAGCCAGGTGAGGCATCAGTCTATGGTACTGGGTCTGGTGCTTAATGATCTTCAACTCTTCCTTGTCCTTCTGCCCAAACTGAATGACGACTGGAAGGAGAGAGGAGAGCGGAAGAGAGTGAGGAATGAGTAGAGCATGAAGGAGGCTTACATTTTGTGTGTGTGCATGTTTTGTACTGTGAGTATGCATATGCTGATGTGGTGGAACATTAGTTTTGTGGAATGTATGTTGAGTGGTGAGATGTGGTCATCGTCACACACATGCCTTGATGTGCACCTGTTGCTCTGGAAGCACTACAAAGCTTATCTCTGACTACTGCATATCTAAAACAGCACAGGTGTCTCAGAGGGGAGAGTGGGGGAGGGTTTGGGTAGACAAAGGCGATGGATGGTGGTATATAGGCTGGTTTACAGGGTACATGAAGATACTGCCATCTCAAAAGGACGCACTGTTACCATTCATATTCTGATTTCTAGACTGAAGGGCAAAATATACTAACTTTGATGACATAAGCTAACTAACCAAGATACTGTAAAGTTCATGTAATGTGACACTCAGATGTTATTTATTTATTTAACCTTTATTAATACAGGTTTTTCTCATTGAGATAACATCTCTTTTCCAAGAGAGACCTGGTCCAATAGCAGCAGGTGGAACAACGTTTCAGACAAATCAACTTACTAACACAACATTAAACAAAACTACAAACACACATACAGTACAACAATTACATATTACTTTAAAAACACAGAAGTCTTGACTAAAAACAGCTCTCCTAAAGACAATTACACTCTTCTATGATATTACATCGATCAAGTGTTTAAACTCCACCAACGAAACTAGATCATCAAATTTTAAAATATTCAGGAGAGAATTCCAGAACCACGGAGCTAAGTAACTAAAACTATTTCTTCCATGACCTGTTCTAATTTTTGGTATTGTTAGAAGCAAATTATGTACTTCAGATGTATTGTTTAAGTTGTACACCCTAACTGTACGATTGACAGTCCAATGTTACTGCTAAGATGTGTTAACCAGAAAGATCACACAGATGTTTCTACTATGTCAAGGTTTGTCCCCAATCTGCTTTGACACGATGCCAGACCACAGAAGAGAACACACCTGGGTGTTAACACAGAGGGGAAGTCCTCACACAGACGACATCCCCACAACCTATCCTCCAAGTACAGTAGTCTCAACTCTGAAGACAAAGCTAACAGTGGTTACACAATGTACTGTTCAAACACAGCTACAGTGCCTTCAGAAACTATTCATACCCCTTGACTTATTCCACATTTTGTTGTGTTACAGCCTGAATTCAAAATTGGGTAGCATTTTCCTGGAGTAAAATGACCAAATCGCCCGATAGTGGCCTCAAGGCTGAATTGCTTTAATAGTTGTCTTAATTTCATAATTATTAATTAATTAACATGAAGAAAAAATTTATTCCAGAAATCCAGTGTTTCTATGCCAAACGGTTTTGTTATATTTCAGTCTTATGTGATGAATATAAAGTGTAATATTGGGACGCAAACTCAAAATTGAATACATTTCAACTTTATATCTGACATGGTACAGGTGTCTTCTTTTTTTTTAAGCCCATAACCATGTGTGTGGTGTATACTTTTGTTTCAAGTAGATTTGTTTGACTACCAAGAAACACTGTGTGACCCTGATTTAGTCCACTGCAGTAAAAGGTTGATTCGTTTTTTCCCCCTCACCCATTTACACACCATACCCCATAATGACAAAGTGAAAATATGTTTTTAGACATTTTTGCTAATTTATTGAAAATTAAATACAGAAATATCTCATTTACAGAAGTATTCACAATCACAACCCTGTGTCAATACTTTGTAGAAGCACCTTTGGCAGAGATTACAGCTGCAAGTCTTTAAGTGTGACATTAGTGCTCGTACGAACTCGGACCCAGAGAAACACAGCAGGCAGAGGTAAGGGTAAATCCAGAATATTTACTTAAGGTCTTCATAGCAAAACAACAAAGCAAGGGCCCACGAGAACACTGAACAAAACATGAGACCTGAGCAACTGGCCCAGTCCACAGAGGAACCTAAATAGTCATCCAGCAGGTGATCCCAATAAGCCCAATCAGGGCCACCTCGATACTAGAAGTAACCCAAGGGTGCTCTCCAGATGCAATCTCAGGTATTACACTCCTGGGAGAAAACCTGACCTGTGACACTAAGAGCTTTCCACACCTGGATTGTGCAACACTTGCCCATAATATTTTTGAGAATTCTTCAAGCTCTGTGAAATTGGTTGTTGATCATTGCTAGACAACCATTTTCAGATCTTGCCATAGATTTTAAAGTAGATTTAAGTCAAAACTGTAACTCGGCCACTCAAGAACATTCACTCTCTTCTTGGGTTATTGTCATACTGAATGGTGAATTAATCTCCCAGTGTCTGGTGGAAAGCAGACTGAACCAGGTTTTCCTCTAGGATTTTGGCTGTGCTTAGCTCCATCCGTTTATTTTTTATCCTGGAAAAACTCCCCAGTCCTTAATGATTACAAGCATACCCATACCATGATGCAGCTACCACTAGTCTTGAAAATATGGAGAGTGGTACTCAGTAATGTGTTGTATTGGATTTGCCCCAAACACAACACTTTGTATTCAGGATAAAAAGTGTACTTTATTACTTTAGTGCCCTGTTGCAAACAGGATGCATGTTTTGGAATGTCTTTATTCTGTACAAGCTTCCTTCTTTTCACTCTGTCAATTAGGTTAGTATCATGGAGTGACTACAATGTTGTTGATCCATCCTCAGTTTTCTCCTATCACAGCCATTAAACTCTGTAACTGTTTAAATTCACCCTGAGCGGTTTCCTTCCTCTCCAGTAACTGAGTTAGGAAAGATGCCTGCATCTTTGTAGTGACTGGGATACACCATCCAAAATGTAAGTAATAACTTCATGATGCTCAAAGGGATGTTCATAATCTGCTATTCTTTTTAATCCATTTACCCTTATTTGCGAGGCATTCAAAAACCGCCCTTGGCTTTATGGTTGAATCTGTGTTTGAAATGTACTGCTCGGCTGAGGGAGCTTACAGATAATTGCATGTGTGGAGTACATAGATGAGGTAATCATTCAAAAAGCACGTTAATCACTATTATTGCACACAGAGTGAGTTGATGCAACTTATTATGTTACTTGTTAAGCATATTTTTACGCCTGAACTTATTTAGGCTTGCCATAACAAAGGGGTTGAATACTTATTGACTTAAAACATTTCAGCTCTTCATCTATTATTCATTTATAAAAATTGGGAAAAACATAATTACACTTTGACATTATGGGGTATTATGGGTAAGCCAGTGAAGAAAAAAAAAGCTATTTAATCAATTTTAAATTCCCGGCTGTAAAACAACAAAATGTGGAAAAAGTCAAGGGGTGTGGATACTTTCTGAAGGCACTGTAACCCTGATTGTATGTCTGACACTCTACAAATGTCTAAAACTGGCCACATGGCCCGAATATATATATATATATGTGTGTGTGTGTGTGTGTGTGTGTGTGTGTGTGTGTGTGTGTGTGTGTGTGTGTGTGTGTGTGTGTGTGTGTGTGTGTGTGTGTGTGTGTGTGTGTGTGTGTGTGTGTGTGTGTGTGTGTGTGTGTGTGTGTGTGTGTGTGTGTGTGTGTGTGTGTGTGTACCAAGACCACTAGCCCCACTTTAAGTTCCTGATGGGGGTTATTGGTCTTGTTGTGGGTTCTTTGTCATGGTGCCAGATGGAAAGCCTGATACCACGGTTAGGTACAGAACAGAACATTTGTCACAAAACAGGAAATGTGTCCTCCATGTGCAGTAGCCTGAATCTACCTTGTGATTGCCTCCCTCCCTCTTTCTTTCTTTCTTTCTTTCTTTCTGTCTTTCTTTCTGTCTTTCTTTCTGTCTTTCTTTCTGTCTTTCTTTCTCTCTCTCTCTGCGTGGGGGTTATTCTCTGGATACCAACCACAGAGAGAACCCTCCCCTTCCCCTCCACCCACGCATTTGCCCCCATATTGTAAACTTCAGCAGAACACACGCAACCCACATGTGAGGATACACAAAAACACAACAACAGATACAGAAAAAAAGAGACTCAATAGGGCTGTCAAAAGAACTCTGTTTTCTGAGGTGAACAAAATAATGCTTCATACCAACTGTTGTTTTCTTTCCATTTTGAGCAGTTAATGCTTTTGTTGACATTCTAAACATATTACACCTAATAGGAATTAAATGGAGTTGGGTCATCTACATAGATAATGTATTACATATATTATGTGATGAGCTGGTTTGGAGCTAACCTATCACTTCTATTGGCTTTATGGAAACATTCCACATAATGAAAAGTGCTTCAAATCAACTATTGTGCTTGAGCAGGGAGTACAAAAGGCTGCCTCTAGAATGACTGTCAGAACCTTTTACTTTTCAGTTGGAAATACAACTGACAAAATGATATCTTCCAATATCAATCACATCCAATGCATATGTATATGCATACAGTACCAGTCAAAAGATTGGACACACCTACCCATTCAAGGGTTTTTCTTTATTTTACAATTTTTTTACTAAAAATAAACCAAAACCCTGGAATGAGTAGGTGTGTCCAAATGTTTGACTGGTACTGAAAATAAACTCAGCAAAAAAAGAAACGTCCTCTCACTGTCAACTGCGTTTCTCTTCAGCAAACTTAACATGTGTTAATATTTGTATGAACATAACAAGATTCAACAACTGAGACATAAACTGAACAAGTTCCACAGACATGTGACTAACAGAAATTGAATGATATGTCCCTGAACAAAGGGGGGGTCAAAATCAAAAGTAACAGTCAGTATCTGGTGTTGCCATCAGCTGCATTAAGTACTGCAGTGCATCTCCTCCTCATGGGCTGCACCAGATTTGCCAGTTCTTGCTGTGAGATGTTACCCCACTCTTCCACCAAGGCACCTGCAAGTTTACGGACATTTCTGGGGGGAATGGCCCTAGCCCTTACCCTCCGATCCAACAGGTCCCAGACATGCTCAATGGGATTGAGATCTGGGCTCTTCGCTGGCCATGACAGAACTGACATTCCTGTCTTGCAGGAAATCCCTCACATAACGAGCAGTATGGCTGGTGACATTGACATGCTGGAGGGTCATGCGATCACGACACGCAGGTTAAAATATCAAAACAAACTCTGAACCAATGACATTAATTTGGGGACAGGTCGAAATGCATTAAACATGTATGGCAATTTAGCTAGCTAGTTAGCTAGCTAGTTAATTTGTCCTATTTAGCTAGCTTGCTGTTGCTTGCTAATTTGTCCAGGAATATAAACATTGAGTTGTTATTTTACCTGAAACGCACAAGGTCCTCTACCCCGACAATTAATTCACACATAAAACGGTCAACCGAATCGTTTCTAGTCATCTCTCCTCCTTCCAGGCTTTTTCATCTTTGAACTTATATGGTGATTGGCATCTACACTTTCATAGTATTACCACGACAACCGGCAAACAGTTCGTCTTTCAATCACCCAAGTGGGTAAAACCAATGAGGAGATGGCACGTGGTTACCTGCTTCTATAAACCAATGAGGAGATGGGAGAGGCAGGACTTGCAGCGCGATCTGCGTCAGAAATAGAAAGGAGTTCTATTTTAGATGCTCGTTGGCGCCAGTGTGGGTGCAATAATTGAATATCATGGATTTCTAAATTTACTTTGCAACGCTCGCGCACGCGATGTGTCCGTTCTGGTCAGCATGTGAAGCCAGCGCAAATTGCTACTATTTATGTGTCCAGATTAAACGTGGGACGTCCCTCATTATAAACAAACAATCAGTTGAATTCATGGTTATTGCATAATTTTCATCATTATTGCATCTATTAGAAGCGATTAAGAGACGAAACAACAATGTCATTTAACCAATTGACTGGCCAAAGATCAGTGCATTCATCAGCAAAGACGCAGTGCAAGCTGATAGTATTTTGTGTGTCAGCTGTATGGTGATTTGCGATTCATAACTTACATTTTACCGGTACTACCAGTAGTAGTAGGCCAACCGATAACACCACGACGGAATGCGTTTGAAGTAATGATGCGCCGCCGAGAAGAGTTAGCATGTCCAGCAAAGTACATCGCCAGTGGCACGCACAAACTTAGTGCAGATCAGCAGGTGGGGGCTTTTCGTGGCAGCCAGACGAGACAATCGAAGGAGGTTGCTCTGAGCAAAGTTACTGGGCTCGAATTTAGTCACGCTTGATTGATGCTAGATTGATGCTTCTAATTGTGCATCTTGTAAACAATTTTTTTTTTTATGATTAAAGGTTATACTCTATGGCTGGATTTATGTATTTTTCCCAATGCTACATTAATTTGGCAGAACTAACTTGATTGACCCTCTTTCTACAAGGCCTAGTCTATGAGAGGCCTAATCATATTTGTATGAATATTTTGTTAACGCCTAGGCTTTAGAGATGCTTTCAGGTAATTAACTCATTATTATGCATCAACATTTTAATTTGATTAAAATTATTTATTGTCAATCATTCCTGAATTTGTTAGGCTATACAATTCAAGAGATTAATGAACTGATAATACATTCATGCATTACTTTTTACTTTTTTTAAAATAATTTTTGAATATGATAGAATTTTACATTCTATTATACATCCTATGTGAATAATGTTCATTAATGTTAATGTGTGTATTAATAATAATAATCAGAAAATCAGTCTGAAATGGAATATTTCGCCTATTGGACAATGTGGTAAAGTACTGTTATTCCTTATTCCCCTAATGAATGAAAAAAAAAATATATATATATATATATGTATATTTGTATTTTTTTCACTCGCGCGCCTCACTTTCTGGGAAGGAAATCCGTTAACTTCTTTGGGCTGCAGGGGCAGTATTGAGTAGCCTGGATAAAAGGTGCCCATTTCAAACGGCCTCGTACTCAATTCTTGCTCGTACAATATGCATATTATTATTACTATTGGATAGACAACACTCTCAAGTTTCTAAAACCGTTTGAATTATATCTGTGAGTAAAACAGAACTCATTTTGCAGCAAACTTCCTGTCAGAAAGTGAAAAATCGAGGCTCTGTTCCAGGGCCTGCCTATAAATGTGCTTTATATCTATTAGTATACATGCACTTCATACGCCTTCCACTAGATGTCAATAGGCTGTGAGAGGTGAAATGGGGTTTCTAGGTATTTCTATGGTCAAAAGAGACAGCTTGGAATGACATGACCCCAGAATTCCTCTGTTCAGGAAGCGCATAAAGGTCACCAGTTTTGGCTTCTGAAAAGCATTCGTTATAGACGTCTTATATCTCCGGCTTTGATTTTATTTGATAAATGTGATAATATCATCGTAAAGTATGTTTTTTCAATATAGTTTTATTAGATTATTGAAATTTTTTCGGGACGTTAGGCGTGTTGCGTTGTCTGCGTTTGTTCAGGAAGGAGAGCTTCGCGCAACTTGGCTAGTTATGCTTGCTAATTCAAGAGGGAAAAATGACATTCTAAAACCAAACAACGATTGTTCTGGACAAAGGACCTCTTGTACAACATTCTGATGGAAGATCATCAAAAGTAGGACCCATTTATGATGTTATTTCATATATCTGTCAGAACATGTTTACTATTAGTTTGCGCCCAGATTTTGGGCACTCTCTCGCTATAACGTAAGCTGGATGTCGTAATGAAGTTATTTTTAGAATTCTAACACGGCGATTGCATTAAGAACTAGTGTATCTATCATTTCCTATACAACATGTATTTTTTAGTAAAGTTTATGAATAGTTATTTGGTCAGAATAGGTGAGTGTCAGAAAAATATCCGGACATTCTGGGAAAAAGATGCTACGTTAGCACAATGTATAACCACGAATTTCAGCTCTAAATATGCACATTTTTGAACAAAACATAAGTGTATTGTATAACCTGATGTTATAGGACTGTCATCTGATGAAGCTTATCAAGGTTAGTCAAAAATTATATATCTTTTGCTGGTTTGTTACGATCGCTAACTTTTGCTGCTGGTAAATGGCTTGTGTTTCTGGCTATTGTGGTAAGCTAATATAATGCTATATTGTGTTTTCGCTGTAAAACACTTAAAGAATCGGAAATATTGGCTGGATTCACAAGATGTTTGTCTTTCATTTGCTGTACACCATGTATTTTTCAGAAATGTTTTATGATGAGTATTTAGGTATTTCACGTTGGTGTCTGTAATTACTCTGGCTGCTTCGGTGCTATTTGTGACGGTAGCTGTGATGGTAGCTGCAATGTAAAACTGATTTATACCTCAAATATGCAAATTTTTCGAACAAAACATAGATTTATTGTATAACTTGTTATAAGACTGTCATCTGATGAAGTTGTTTCTTGGTTAGTTTGGTTGGTTCTTGGTTAGTTAGGTTGGTTTTGTGCATGCTACCTGTGCTGTGAAAAATGTCTGTGCTTTTTTGTATTTGGTGGTGAGCTAACATAAATATACGTGGTGTTTTCGCTGTAAAACATTTTAAAAATCGGACATGTTGGCTGGATTCACAAGATGTGTATCTTTCATTTGCTGTATTGGACTTGTTAATGTGTGAAAGTTAAATATTTCTAAAAAATATCTTTTGAATTTCGCGCCCTGCACTTGGACGGGCTGTTGTCATAAGTGTACCGGCACCGCCCTGCAGCCATAAGAAGTTAAACTGTGAATCAATTTTGTCTGGCCTAAGTAAAAAATAGAAAATAAAAGTAACAAATAATTAAATAGCAGCAGTAAAATAACAGGCAAGGCTATGTATAGGGGGTACCGGTACAAAGTCAATGTGCGGGGGCACCGGTTAGTTGAGGTAATTGAGGTAATATGTACATGTAGCTAGAGTTAAAGTGACTATGCATAGATTATAAACAGAGAGTAGCAGCAGCGTAAAAGAGGGCTCTGGGTAGCCCTTTGATTAGATGTTCATTAGATGTTCCATACTCACTACCCTCTGTAGTGTCTTGCGGTCGGAGACCAAGCAGTTGCCATAGCAGGCAGTGATGCAACCAGTCAGGATGCTCTCGATGGTGCAGCTGTAGAACCTTTTTTGGATCTGAGGACCCATGCCAAATCTTTTCAGTTTCCTGAGGGGGAATAGGCTTTGTTGTGCCTTCTTCACGACTGTCTTAGTGTGTTTGGACCATGATAGTTTGTTGGTGATGTGGACACCAAGGACCTTGATGCTCTCAACCTGTTCCACTACAGCCCCGTCGAGGAGAATGGGGGCTTGCTCGGTCCTCCTTTTCCTGTAGTCCACAATCATCTCCTTTGTCTTGATCACGTAGAGGGAGAGGTTGTTGTCCTGGCACCACACGACCAGGTCACACGACCAGGTCATCGGCAAACTTGATGATGGTGTTGGAGTCGTACCTGGCCATGCAGTCATGAGTGAACAGGGAGTACCGGAGTGGACTGAGCACGCACCCCTGAAGGCCACCGTGTTGAGGATCAGCACGGCGGATGTGTTGTTCCCTACCCTCACCACCTGGGGGCGGCCCGTCAGGAAGCTCAGGATCCAGTTGCAGACGGTGTTCAGACAGTATAGTCAGTTGAGGAAGAGAGAGAGTGTCGAGCGACACCACAGATTACCCATTAATATTGACCAGATACTCTAGTGGTCGCTCTAACATTGAAAATACATGTCTTCAAAAATGGAAGTCAGATGGAAGGAGGCAAGATCAGGTGGGACCATTCTAGCCAATGAGAGGGCAGATCTGCTTGTGAACAACAGGAACAACAGTTTCCACCAGTTACCCCCCTCCATCCTCACAAAATTCTTGCCCCCTCTGAAACTATTGGTGCATGACGCCCCTGGCTGAAACATGTATGAAATTATACATTGTATCATACCATTTTAATTTCTCTGTCAGCAAAATGAGAGGGAATATTGTTTGAGACAGACATGTAATGTGTATGGTAACTGAAGAAAAACATTCAATCGAACATTGTATAATGCCTTTCCGGAGTCGCTGCCAGGTCAACTGTATGTAAAAAAGTTTATTCAAATCAAATCAAATTTTATTTCTCACATGGGCCGAATACAACTTTACAGTGAAATTCTTACTTGCAAGCCCTTAACCGACAACGCAGTTCAAGAAATACAGTTAAGAAAATATTTACTAAATAAACTAAAGTAAAACATTTAATATTAAGTAAAAAATAAAATAATAATAACGAGGCTATTTACATGGGGTACTGGTACCGAGACACTGTGTGGGGGTACAGGTTAGTCAAGGTAATTTGTACATTTAGGCAGGGATATAAGGTGACTATTCATAGATTAAAAAACGCGAGGAGCAGCAGTGTAAAAACAAGGGGGGGGGGGGGGGGTCATTGTAAATAGTCTGGGTGGCCATTTGATTAATTGTTCAGCATTCTTATGGCTAGGGGGTAGAAGCTGTTGAGGAGCCTTTTGGACCTAAAAAAAAGTGTTATACAAATCAAATTCTATTTTATATTTGAGATTCTTCAAAGTTGCCACCCTTTGCCTTACTGACAGCTTGCACACTCTTGGCATTCTTCATGAGGTAATCACCTGGAATGCATTTCAATTTAAACGTGTGCCTTGTTAATTTGTGGAATTTCTTTCCTTCTTAACGCCTTTGAGCAGTAAAGAATTTATATTACAGTATGTTAGACTTTAAATTTACAGATGGTCTCAGCTTGGTCACCAAATAATTATATATATATTTTTTTCTTCTAGTATTGTATGCATTTCAATCCAACGGTCTTATTACGTGTAACCTGTCACATTGTTGGCAAGCATGGCCATTACGACAAAAGCCAGTGCCAACGTCAAAAGGCATTCTTACTAGGACTTTGAACATGATTATTATAGTTCACCTCATGTGGCATGTAATTCATGGAACTACACTGTGTGGCACATATGATCCTGGGGTAAAATTCCGTTACTCTGAACTGAATGATTGATATCATAAAATACAGACAAGGAGGCTGATATCAATCATTGAACCAACTTTAATTAACATACTTAAGTGCAGTGGTATAAAAACAAGGATTACAAGATGTGTATAAAGAATCTAACATGAAGTATATCATGTCTACTCTATCTCATGTCACACTTTCACAAAAATGCCCTTGAATGGCTGCAGTGTAAGACAGTCAAGTGGAGTAACAAGTGTCACACCACCAAATTCAGTTTAGCTACTGCATACCAGCTCTCCTGCCGGTTGGGGTTGAACTTTCCTACTCTGTCAGTGTTTCCCTTGCGTCCTGTCTCAGTTCAGTCAGTGCTCATCCTGTCTGCTATCTACTTGCAGTACAGGTCATACTTCAGTTTAGCCCCCAGCTTAGTCCCTGCCAGGTGCTTCTCAAATGCTGTGTCCATCTCCTGGCTTTGGGCTGGGCTGAAATGGTTCTTCCAGTCTCCTACTTCACCTGGGGAGGAAATACCCATTAAACACACATGAGCAAGACTAAAACACGTGATCAATGTAGAGCAAGTACATAACATAAGTTATCTTTAGATTACAGTTATTCATAGATTACAGTTGACCTAGTCTTTTAGGTAGTGTGAGGTAACCAACATATTATAAAATATAACTTTGATTGATAATAAGATTACCTCAACCTCACACCTAAGACATGCAGCATACCGTAGTGAATGTGCATGGCGAGTATGAAACATACAGTATAATTACACAAATGTAACCGAGAAATCCCAGTCCACCAAGTTTAATGTTGGTGGTGTGATAATCATGTATGAAACTAACTAAACAAGTGTGCAACAGCCTTTTAGGATTGTGTATGGAGTGTGCTCTGCTATTATCCATTGTGATCAGTGGACAAAGCTGACATATGATTGCATTATATAACTGGCAGTCAATTAGATTAGCAAGTGGGATTGTTTTTTATTTTTATATTTACACATTTGCGATCTCAATTAATCCTAATACACAATGGATAATATTATAAATTGTAAAAAAATACCTGTATATGTATCCTTTAATAAGTTTCAGTGAGCTCAATGTCACATATGCTGTAGAGTGCCATATATGACCCTTGGCCTGCTATACATGCGTGAATATCACGTATAAGCTGTTAAACTACTGGCCTAATGTTCAAAGACACGCCCAGCATGAGGCTGTCTGTTCAGCACAGGCATGTTAAGGTTGTGTGAGGTCATGGAGAGAGAGAGAGAGAGAGAGAGAGAGAGAGAGAGAGAGAGAGAGAGAGAGAGAGAGAGAGAGAGAGAGAGAGAGAGAGAGAGAGAGAGAGAGAGAGAGAGAGAGAGAGAGAGAGAGAGAGAGAGAGAGAGAGAGAGAGAGAGAGAGAGAGAGAGAGAGAGAGAGAGAGAGAGAGAGAGAGAGAGAGAGAGAGAGAGAGAGAGAGAGAGAGAGAGAGAGAGAGAGAGAGAGAGAGAGAGAGAGAGAGAGAGAGAGAGAGAGAGAGAGAGAGAGAGAGAGAGAGAGAGAGAGATTCAACTTATAGGAGGTTACCAAAGGTTATTAGCTTTCTCTCCCTGAAAAGGACAAGGGTTGTTTTTGGAGGACCAGGAGACCTGAGACATGAGTCTGTATTTAAAGTTGACAGACATCATATCAAGTGTATGTTTGTCTCACCATAATGCCACATTTTCTGTCTCAGGTAGGTGGGATTAAACAAACACAGTCACTCTGGAACAAAGCTCCCTCATACAGCTCTCTCCTCTCTCTCTCAACACACACACCTTTCCTGAACAAGACGTTGCCCATCTGGCCGTGTGAGTCATTGGAGCTCTCCTTCATAGCGTTGAAGGTGCTCTCCTCTGTGATGGCCTGGATCTGAGGATCACTGAGACTGAAACCAAAGAACTCAGAGACCCTTCGCACACCTTCACTCAGGTCCTGGGTGGGTCACAATTAACAAGACAGAATGTAAATGACAAAAAGCAAACCTATCAAAAATATGGTCTGTTTCCAAAACACAAGGAATGTTTGATACCTGTTTTAACTCCTCAAAGGTGACTATTATCACGTTAGGGTCATCCATTCTCTTCTCCCAGCCAAGTACATGGTCGAAATATGAACCCCAGGGAACTAGGAATAGGCACATACTATTCTGATGAGGCTTTGTAATGTATAGATACATCTCTTACTGTAATACCAATGACTCAAGTTGTATTTTTAGATTAAGCAAACCCCAAAATATAAACCCAATGTTCATAAGGGCTCTTTACTTTAGGTACCTTTTCCACTCATAAACTCTGAGAAGAAGTGGTCCCAGGACTCGGCAGTGGGTAGACATGGATTTTTGTTGGAGAAGTGATAAAAGGAAACCACTGTGTCTTTCGGGTTCCTGAATATCACCAGCATCTGTTTTTGATCAACAGAAGACCATAACATAATAATAATAACAGTATATCTTTAGACTGATCCAGGCAGCCTGGTCTCATAGACTAGACGCAACATAGTAAACAAACATCACTCAAATATGTATGATATGTTATGTTTGGTGTGGTTACATAACACAAAGGTTAATATATTTTTTTTTTTTATATATACTGTATATATCATTTTTTTAAGGGGTAGACCAGCTTTTATATTGCAGATAGATTGTAGCTTCCATCAATGTAATTGTCTGCATAAATTTCCAATCCCCCATATATTATTTTGTAAATATATACACTACCGTTCAAAAGTTTGGGGTCACTGAGAAATGTCCTTGTTTTTGAAAGAAAAGTAAATTTTTTGTCTATTTAAATAACATAAAATTGATCAGAAATACAGTGTAGACATTGTTAATGTTGTAAATGACTACTGTAGCTGGAAACGGCAGATGTTTTATGGAATATCTTCATAGGCGTACAGAGGCCCATTATCAGCAACCATCACTCCTGTGTTCCAATGGCACGTTGTGTTAGCTAATCCAAGTTTATAATTTTAAAAGGCTAATTGATCATTAGAAAACCCTTTTGTAATTATGTTAGCACAGCTGAAAACTGTTGTGCTGATTAAAGAAGCAATACAACGGGCCTTCTTTAGACTAGTTGAGTATCTGAAGCATCAGCATTTGTGGGTTCGATTACAGGCTCAAAATGGCCAGAAACAAAGACCTTTCTTCTGAAACTGGTCAGTCTATTCTTGTTCTGAGAAAAGAAGGCTATTCCATGCGAGAAATTGACTGGCGGTTGGATTGGGGATGGAATCCGGAGGATAGGCTGGCCGACGACCCATTAAAATTGCAGAACGCCTTCCAGAGCTGAGACGAGAACTGAGGACCACGGTCGGAGACAATGTCCTCCGGGAGTCCATGGATCCAGAAGACGTGCTGCACCATGAGCTGAGCCGTCTCCTTGGGAGAGGGTAGTTTGGGGAGAGGAATGAAATGGGCGGCCTTGGAGAACCGATCCACTACCGTCAGAATGATGGTGTTGCCATCAGAAGGAGGGAGCCCAGTGGCAAAGTCCAGAGAGATATGGGACCAGGGATGATGAGGGACAGGTAGTGGCTGAAGGAAGCCAGAAGGAGCTTGCCGTGGAGTCTTGTTCTGAGCACACACAGTGCACGCAGCGACAAAGGCAGAGACGTCAGGAACCATTGTGGGCCACCAGAAATGTTGTCGGAGGAAGGCTAGGGTTCGACCGGAACCTGGATGACAGCCTGGAGGAATGAGCCCATTCCAGGACCCGGGACCGGACTGAGTTTGGGGCAAACAACTGGTCAGCCAGGCCCCCTTCAGGTTCAGGCTGGGAGCGTTGTGCCTTGCGACCCAGGGTTTCAAAACCCCAACCCAATGAAGCCGCAAGGCATATGAGGTAGGGAGAGTGGTTTCGGAGACCGAGGGTGTGGCAGAGGAACGGTATAGGCTGGAGAGGGTGTCAGGACTCATATTTTTGGACCCTGGGCAGTAGGAAAGGGTGAAGTTAAATATTGTAAATAACAAAGCCCACCGGGCCTGCCTGGAGTTAAGGCGCTTGGGTGTACGGAGATATTCAAAAATGTTATGGCCGGTCCAAACCAAAAAAGGCTGTTCTGCTCCTTCCAGCCAGTGCCTCCACTCTTACAGCGCCATCTTGACAGCCAGAAGTTCTCTGTTGCCTACATCGTAGTTCCTCTCTGCTGGATTGAGATGATGGGACAGGAAGGCACAGGGATGGAGCTGGTCCTGGGCAGATTGCTAGGACAGGACTGCCCCCACTCCAACATCAGAAGCATCAACCTCTACCACAAATTGTCGACACAGGTCCGGATGGACGAGGATGGGTGCTGTGGTGAACCGATGCTTCAGGTCCACAAAGGCTCTGTCAACAGCTGGAGACCATGTGAAAGGTACTTTGGGAGAGGTGAGTGCAGAGAGTGGGGTCACCAGGGTGCTGTAGCCCCGAATGAAACAGCGGTAGAAGTTAGCGAACCCCAGGAAACGTTGTAACTGCACCCTGGACGTAGGTTGAGGCCAATCGACCACTGCTTTCACCTTTTCAGGATCCATTTGGACATTTCCATCAGCAATGCCATATCCCAGAAAGGATATGTAGAGCGGTGGAACTCACACTTCTCTTCTTTCACAAACAACTGGTTCTCCAGGAGGCGCTGAAGGACTTGTCTGACATGGAGATTGTGTTCTTGGGCAGACTGGGAAAAAACCTGGATGTCATCAAGGTAGACGAACACAAAACAATTTAGCATGTCCCGGAGCACATCGTTTACCAGGGCCTGGAAGACAGCGGGGGAGTTGGTGAGTCCAAACGGCATGACCTGGTACTCATATTGTCTGCTGGCTGTGTTAAATGCTGTCTTCCACTCATCTCCTTCGCGTATCCAACCAGGTGTTAGGCATTCCGAAGGTCCAGCTTGGAAAAAATGGTGGCCCGCTGGAGAGGTTAAAAAGCCGAGGAGAGGAGTGGTAGGGGGTAACGATTCTTGATCGTTATATCATCAAGACCCCGGTAGTCAATACACGGCCGCAGGGTCTTGTCCTTCTTCTCCACAAAGAAAAACCATGCACCGGCAGGAGATGCAGATGTACGGATGCCTCCAGTAGCCAGAGAATCCTCAATGTACTCCTCCATGGCCTTGGTCTCCGGGCCGGATAGAGGATATAGCCGACCACATGGTGGTTTGGTGCTGGGGAGGAGATCAATGGCACAATCATAAGGACAGTGCAGGGGAAGAGAATTAGCACGTGCCTTACTGAATACCTCCAGGAGGTCATGGAACTCAATGGGAACAGCAGAGACATCCGAGGCTTTGCTTATGCTCTGAGGAGGACGTCTCGGGGACGGATGTGCCGCTTTAAGGCAATGGGAATGACAAAACGGGAGCTTGTTGTCCAGTCAATAACAGGGTTGTGTTTTTGGAGCCAAGAAAATCCCAGAACAACAGGAACATGGGGTGAATCGATGAGGAGGAACTGTATGGTCTCACTGTGGTTTCCTGAAACCCTTATCTGAACGGGCACTGTGCTATGGGTGACTCTTCCAATTGAATTTATGTCCAGTGCCCTTGCATCCATGGGGACAGAGAGAGGTTGAGTAGGAATACCTAATTCAGAAACCATGGTAGCATCTATAAAACTTTCATCAGCCCCAGAGTCAATGAGCACCCGGAGAGACTTAGACTGGTCTCCCCACAGCAGAATCACAAAAAAAGGTGTACGGGTGATAGGAATTAGGGAACTCCCAGTCTGGCTCACCAGAATACTTGTACCCACTAGAGAAAAGGGTTTCTTGACAGGGCAGGTGGCTATATAATGTCCCACACCTCCACAGTACAGACAACAGTTAGAACTCAGCCTATGTGAATGTTCCCCAACCGATAATCTAGCTCTTCCCAGTTGCATGGGCTCTGGAGTATCCATCTCACCTATCGCCGATGATTCTCGAGGAACCTCGGGTGTTTTCGGCTCTCGTTGGAAAAACACACTTCAGGGATTTCCGGATTCCTTAGGGCAGACGAGTGTTCCCGATGAACGAGAGTACCCGAGGCCCAACCTCCTCTCACACCGGCGTTCTCGTAAGCGCCCATCAATCCTAATCGAAATGGCGATGAGGGAATCTAGTTCCAGTGGTATTTCCCGAGCTGCGAGCTCGTCCTTTATCACCTCCGACAGTCTATGGAGGAAGGTGTCTAAAAGAGCCTCCGGATTACAGGAACTCGCGGCCAATGTGCGGAAATCTACTGCGTAGTCTGCCACACTACGGGAGTTCTGACGTACCTGCAGTAGTTTTCGAGCCGCCTCCCTCCCGGGCACCAGAGAATCGCAAACCTTCCTCACCTCTGCCATAAATTCCTCCAGGCTATGGCACACGGATTGCTGCTCCTATACAGCTGTCGCCCAGGAGAGCGCTCTTCCGGACATTAGCGTGATTAAATACGCTATCTTCGATCGGTCCGATGGGAACGAAGAGGGCTGGGGTTTGAAAATGAGGGAGCACTGGGAAAGGAATGCCCGGCAGGTACCAGGATCAACTGCATAACGCTCCGGAGGAGGTAAGCAGGGTTCTCGGGGAGCCGGGGTAGGTTGAACCAATCCACAACTAGTAGAAAGGTTACTGGGTGGTTGGGAGGTCTCAGATGTGGCGTGCCTATGAGCTACTTCACGGATTTGCTCCATTATCGCCTTAAACCCTTGGTCGTGGCATTCCATCAGGGAACGAAGCCCTTCCAAAAGATGCCGAAGTAGCTCCTCATGCCTCCCAATGGTGCCTCCCTGTAGGGAGACAAGATGACGGAGCTGGTCCAAGTCTGCTGGGTCTGTCATGGCCAGTTCGTACTATAAGGGCACAAGGCGAGACCGAAATGCAGACACAGGAGGCAGATGGTTGAGCTCCGATATTTATTATGACAAAAGAGGTAGGCAAAAGGCAGGTCGGGTACAGGCAAGAGTTCATAAACCAGGTCAGAGTCCAAACAGTACCAGGCGATAGGCAGGCTCGAGGTCTGGGGCAGGCAGAGTAGTCAGGCAGGCGGGCTCAGAGTCTGTACTGGCAAGGGTCAAAACCAGGAGAGAAAGAAAAGAGAGACTGGGAAAGCAGGAGCTGAGAAACAAGAACGCTGGTTGACTTGACAAACAAGACAAACTGGCACAGAGAGACAGGAAACACAGGGATAAATACACCAGGGAAAATAAGCAACACCTGGAGGGGGTGGAGACAAGCACAAGGACAGTTGAAACAGATCAGGGTGTGACAATTGGAGTAAACTAATGAACAACAACACTTAGGCTTCTACTTCCAGCTTATACACACTATATACATTTTACACAATCTTTTTAAAAATAATTATATTTTGTTTGTTTGTACTCCAATCCTTCCGTTACCCTCAACCTCTCTGTCTATTTCTGAAGACCATCCAGTTCTATTTGCCATATATTTTTAACTGTGCTGTTTCACAAAAGTTCTAAGCCTATTTTACAGACACGATATATTTTATAGAATATTACTTAAGGCAAAACCAAAAGGAAGGTGGTTGGATGGGTAAGCATATAACTCGAACATTTAGAAATCCAAAGGCTGCATGTTACTACTTTTTTAGCTACTTTGCAACTACTTAGCATGTTAGCTAACCCTTCACCTAACCATAACCTTAACCCTTTAACCTAACTTCTAACCTTAACCCTAACCTTAAACCCCTTACCCCTAGCCTAGCTAACGTTAGCCAACTAGCTACCTATCTAACATTAGCCACAACAGATTGTAATTCGTAACATATCATACGAGTTATATATATTTTTAGATTTGAGTGGAGTGTGATTGTCTGCTGAATAGTGTCCTACGTGTGTATGTTTTGTTCTTTGCTCTGTCTACCATGTTCTCTGTTCAGTTTGTTCTTTGCAGTGTATATATCTATGTCTGTGTGGTACTCTGAATGCAGAGAAACACTAGCTCTGACACTGCACAGGAAAAGCTTTCACAATTACATAACAAGGGAATTACAAGTTGTTGTTTGGAGGAAGTCGTGGTAGAATTTCATATCACTCATATCAAAAGAGGAAGTTCTGTGGGTCCGAAGCATAAAAACACTGCTGGAAAAATAAACATGGTAATCGTGAGTTCCATCACAACAACACTTAGATACCTTGTTGAAAGTACATACCTTTGTTTTCTTTGTGGTGAAGGATGCAGGAATGTTATCTGGGTGCATGTGTGTCCCTAGAAATCTGGGGGACGGTGCTTTGTGAATAGCCTGAAAGTTAGACAAGGCTTCCATTTAACGCTACATGAGCCATGGTATGCTGTTGCTCTTACGGTCATATACTGAACAGACACTGTGCATACAGGCATGTTATGTTGTTTTAGGCATAGGGGATCACAGGGAACCAATGTAAGAACAGTTACACACTCTTCAATCCTGACACAGTTGGCCATACAAAACACTGTTATATTATACCATCTCACTATATCCTCCATGTTAATTGCATTCGGTGTGAGAATCATGGGTGTATACTGTAGGTAGACCACTCTTGTTGGATGAGGTTTAAGGTCTAGCTGTGCTAACATTTCCACACACAAGGGCTCATGAGGGCGTTCATTGGAGGCCACTCACAGCACATGTTTGTAATTCACTAACATTCACTAATGGGCCTTAGTGGATCACAGCATGATTGCAACACATGCATCTAATTATTGTGACTAGTTACAGAACAGTAAAATTACATTATTGTTTGCCTGTGTAACAGATGCGGATCTGTGAAACTCACTCCTCAGCCTGAAGTGTCTCTACTTGCGCTGGTGAAGAGATGGTGGTGGCGCGACTGGGTAAGATGCTTCAGGGGTGCAATCACACCTGTTTGCGAGGCAGAGGTCCTGGGTTGGAGCCTCTGCATGAGCCGAATCATTAGGAAGCAGTACTTGCTAAGCAAGCAGCGTGACGTCCTTTACACCTGACTGTATAGATATTCTCTCTGTTTGTGACATAAGTAGCATAGAGAACAGTGTCCTGACCTGATGTTGTGTCATGAAAACCTACTTTATGGACCTAAAGTGGGCTAAAAACGTCCCAATATAACTACAGCACCTCTTTATGCAACAGGGAATGTGTGAATTTGTGAACCATACAACCCCACACAACACATACACAGCATTTCCAATTATTACACACAAAGCATATTCCATTATTTACACGTTTGATTTATTTGTGGCAGACAAACCTGCAGTGTTGCTAAAACTACAGGGGAGACAAGCAGTATAACATACCTGCTGCATTTCTGGCCCAAAGAACTCCATCAATGGAGGGATTTGGGACTCTGCTTTCTCACCAGTTGCTGCTGCTAGTATTTTACGAAGTACCGCCACCATCCAATTAAAACCTGCCAGAGACAGTGAACATTCAGGTCCATTAACATTTGAGCATAAGAGAAGGTTGTTCAATTTACACAGAGGGATCAGGAATAGAAAGGGTTAGTGTCCTTTGATATTCTTAAAAATGCTTCCCCACGTTTCACAATTAGGCAAGAGTGAGTTCTAAGTTATTATCCCAAAATATTTGTCATGTGAGTGGCAATCCGCTAAGGAGCAGTTTCCCAGAGACAGATGAAGTCTTGTCTTGGTATAAAAACCATTCTCAATTGAGAGTCTCCATTGAAAGCCAGCCCTTAGTGTTTTGTAATATCCATAAAATGGTTTCATGGACTGTGAAAGATACAGCTAAAAAAGAAACAGGGTTAACATCAATGAGGCCGTTTGAGGCTAAAAGGGGAGACAAGGTAAAGGGTGGGACACACCTTCAAAATCAGGATTTGAAATATACTCAGAGTGCTCTTTGCACTTTCTAAATTGTTCTTTACCATTTGCATTGTCCTTACAAGATACTTTGAATGGTAGGCTATGTATGCTTTGAACTATTTGAACTGTGTACTGAAGATTCCAAAAGGAGCGAAGTAAAAGATATACCTTTATTTACACCAAATTAACAATGTATAGGGCAGGCAGAGCCACGGGAGGTAGTGGTGCTTGGGTGGTGAAATGGTGAAATAGCACCACTCCCTGCAGAAGAGGTGTAACAATTTGTGTTGTTGCAATGAAAACGACAAAACTATTTTTCCTTTGCACTATTGCTATAAATTATACTAGGATTGGGGTAAGGGAGAGAAAAAACATGGGATATTTATATAGGGATCCCATTCTTAGGGGTGCTCCCGACTGGTGCAGCAATCTAAGGCGCTGCATCTCAGTGCTAGAGGCATCACTAAAGACCCTGGTTTGATTCCAGGCTGTATCACAACTGGCCATAATTGGGAGTCCCATAGGGCAGCACACAATTGGCCCAGCGTCGTCCAGGTTATGGTCATTGTAAAAAACTATTTGTTCTTAACTCACTTGCCTAGTTAAATAAAGGTTAAATAAAATAACATCTCTGCATGGAAAGCTCTCAGCTCTGTTTTGTAAGTGGTGCGTTCATGATCTTTTCTATTCAGTTGTGTGGGTTTGGAGTCAGAAACACGCTCTTCTGTACAACAGACAGTTTAGTTTGAGTTGAGTGGGGTCTCTCTCTCCCTCTCTGTTCCTCTCTCATCTTTTGCTCCCTCTTCTTTTCTCTCCCCCTTGTGGTGGATATTAAGTGATCTGGAGCATGCTCACAATAGTTTTCCACTTATATTTTCTATTAGTTTACAATTCTAAAGTTGGCTAAAATGGGAACAATATTTTTAAAAAGGAGGATGAATTGCACAGCTGTCCATTTGTGCTCAGTTTTAATTGTAACAATCTTGTTTTTAGTAATTTAGTTACAAAACTCATCTAATTTTCTCTCTCTCACACACACAGACCCATTGTAATTATGCACTACAAAGACATGTACGGTCTGTTCACAACGGTCTATTTTGTTTTGCAAACAGTCATGAGGTAAATTAACTTAGGCTGTAGTGAATACTATTACCGAATATTGTTCTATGATTAGGCTACTCGTCACATTAGGAATCGTATATTATTGTTAGCCTGCAAGCGCTTTATTATAAAGGTGATTTTTTAAAAGAGAACTTGGAGATAAAGTTCGGAAATGAAGGTCTCTTCAACCACATAAAATATGCATCCAAGCCAAGCTGAAATCTTATCAGAAACATGTTGGGTCTTTTTCACAGCTTTCTATTTCCTTACAACCAGTCAAATTGATGTACATTTTTTTTGTCATTCCATTTTCTCTCAGGTCCCTAAACGTCTTTGCTCCACGCAAGAAGCAGACATGACAGAGCAAACTTTACCAATGTCAACTAGATTGAAGTATTCATTCTATACTTTATGACATTATTCTTTATTTAGTCTAAGGCAACATATAATAACAGAAGAGAAGCTGCATGTATTTGTATTATTATTATAGCCTACCAAAATGTTGGAAATTATGAGCAGAAACATATAAAATGTTGGCAATTTATATTTTTGCATCCCCTGTCAAAAACTCATGCCGCCATCTCTGACTGTAGCCTACAGCGCATTTTCTATATATGTGGGTCAGGTGCGGACTTAAGATTTTCACTTCATCAGTTGCGGATGGGTTATTAGCAATTGCGGGCTGTTGAACAAACAGCTGACCCGCGCACCACTAGTGTGTGTGTGTTATTTTGTCACGTCACTACGTGTACCTGTGAGTGTGTGTGCAATGTGCATTTGTGTGTTTGTAATACACATTGAGTCTGTATGTGTGGGTATATACCAGTATGTGTGTTACGGTTAAATTAAAGATATATAATACATTCATAACACCTTTATTAAACTATTCATAACCGCTTTGTGAATGTTGCAGTATCATTTATAACAACCTGTATAACACATTTATACAATATCATTCATATGGAACCTTCAAAATAAACGTTTTTTTTCATTACAGCATTACAATTAATTTTATTAGAAATATATTGTGGGAGTGAGCCGGACAGTTGCTGGTGTTACTGCCTGTGTTAGACCTGCTGAGCTAAAGCCAAGTAATTCGCTTGTGGAGCTAATGCAAGTCTCAGGCAAGGTTAGTTGACATATTACAATGACACCAATTGCACTGATGCCCTCCAGACCTGGGTTTATATAGTATTTAAAATCGTTCCAGTACTTTGAGGGTTTGCCTGGAGTGCCAGAAGAATTTGCACTTTTGGGACTATTCCATTGGTTCCATTGCGCCAGGAAAGCACAATCATCAAGTACATTGAGTTAAAGCATTTGAAATATAGGGCCTACAATTTACATCCAGGTCTGGCTCCATCGTGGACTTGAGCCAGGCATATAAACCCAAGGAACAAAAATACTGTATGAACTCAACATGAAACAATTTCAATTATTTTACTGAGTTACAGTAAAATCAGTCAACTGAAATAAATTCATTAGGCCCTGATCTATGGATTTCACATGACTGGGCAGGGGTGCAGCCATGGGTGGGCTTGGGAGGGTTCATAGGCCCACCCACTTGGGAGACAGGCCCAGGCAATCAGAATTCGTTTTTCCCCACAAAAGGGTCCACCGAAACGATCCCACAGGTGAAGAAGTCGGATGTGGAGGTCCTGGGCTGGCATGGTTACACGTGGTCGGCGGTTGTGAGGCCGATTAGACGTACCGTTAAATTCTCTAAAACAACATTGGAGGCGGCTTATGATAGAGAAATTAACATTAAATTCTCTGGCAACAACCCTGGTGTACATTCCTGCAGTCAGCATGCCAATTGCACGCTCCCTCAAAATGTGATACATCTTTGGCATTGTGTTGTGTGACAAAACGGCATATTTTAGAGTGGCCTTTTATTGTACCCAGCACAAGGTGCACCTGTGAAATGATCATGCTTAACACTTTGTTGGTTACTACATGATTCCATGTGTTATTTCATAGTTTTGATGTCTTCACTATTATTCTACAATGTAGAAAATACTTCAAATAAGAAAGACCCTTGAATGTATCACATTTTAGGGAGGACCCAGATGCAGACGTGTCAAAGTAACAAAAGTGTATTACTAGAACAGGGGCAGACAAAAGGACAAGTCAAGGGCAGGCAGAGGACAGTACTCCAGATCAGAGTCAAAAGGTACAGAACGGCAGGCAATCTCAGGGGCAGGCAGAGGTCAATAATCCAGGGCGATGTGACAAGGTACAAACCGCAGGCAGGCTCAGGGCAGGCAGAATGGTCAAACCGTGAAAACTAGAAAACAGGAACTATAGAAAAAGACAGGAGCAAGGGGAAAACCGCTGGTAGGCTTGACGGACAAAACAAACTGGCAACAGACAAACAGACAACACAGGTATAAATACACTGGGGATAATGGGGAAGATGGGCGACACCTGGAGGGGGTTGGAGACAAGCACAAAGACAGGTGAAACAGATCAGGGTGTGACAGAATGAGTAGGTGTGTCCAAACTTTTGACTGGTACTGAAGACCTTCTCCCTGTGCAAGCCCTCCATGAATATTGCAACACCAACGTTTGATTGAACATTAGTTTTGTGAGAAACGTAATCATAGTAATTTTTGTTTGTTTGTGAGAGAAATCTGATATTGCTGCTAACAACTGAAGTTTGTCTTGAAGGACAGATGTGTGGAGCTCTTAGACCTTGAGATGTTGTATGGAAATTATGTAAGCCTATGGAGCTTGTGCTATTTCTGTGGCGCTGAAACTAAAATAAATTGTTGCATCGCTTCAGTTGTCTGTCCTTGATGCAAAGAACCTGTGCTTAGTTTAGTCCCAAGGACCTCACCTTGTGTTTAAAAAGGTGGCGTATTGTCTGCTAGTACAGGAATAGATATTTGTGTAAATCTCCCACGTTAGATTGGGAGTAGCGTGATTCAAGGGTAGGCTTTGCCTGTGCCTCTCAAGGACTTTCACATTCTTATTCTGAAGCCATTCCAGTGTTGCTTTGGCTGTATGCTTGGGGTTATTGTCCTGTTGGAATGTAAATCTTTGCCCTAGTCTAAGATTGTTTGCCCTCTGCAGCAGGTTCTCATCAAGGATTTGCCTATATTTGACTCTATTAATTGTTCCCTCTATTCTTACTAGTCTCCCAGTCTCTGCTGCTGAAAAGCATCCCCATTGCATGGTGCTACCACCACCCTGCTTCACGGTAGGGATGGTGTTAGACAGGTGATGAGCTGTGCCGGGTTTTCTCCAGACATAGTGCTTTGCATTCAGGCCAAAGAGTTCAATTTGTCTCATCAGACCACAGAATCTTTTGCCTTATGATCTCAGAGTCTTTCACTTGCCTTTTTTCAAACACCAGGCGTGCTGTCATGTGCCTTTTTCTCAGGAGTGGCTTCGGTCTGGCCACTCTCACATAAAGCCCAGATTGGTGAAGTGCTCTACACACTGTTGTCCTTCTGGCAGGTTCTCCCATCTCAGCCAAGGAACTCTGTAGTTCTGTCAGAGTGGTCATTGGGTTCTTGGTCATTTCCCTGTGCCTGACTAAGGTCCTTCTTGCCCAGTTGCTCAGTTTGGTCAGACGACCAGCTCTAGGCAGTGTCTAGGTAGTTCCATATTTTTTCCATATCCCAATGATGGAGACCACTGTGCTCTTGGAAACTTTCATCGCTCTAGAAATTGTTTTATACCTTTCCCAGATACTGTCACAGTTCCAAAAGTATTGGGAAGTGACAATTTTTGTTTTGTTTTTGCTCTGTGCTCCACCACGTCAGAGCAGAAACTATACAATGAAGTTCAAGGAACTGTCCTTAGATCTCAGAGAAAGAATTCTATCTCAGAGATCTACGGACAGTTCCTTGGACTTCGAGGTATATTTTCTGCTCTGACATGCACTGTCAACTGTGGGTCCTTATATAGACATGTATGTTTCTTTCTAAATCATGTCCAAACAATTGGATTGGCCACACGTAGACTCCAATAAAGTTGTAGCGACATCTCAAGGATGATCAAAGGAAGTTGGATGCACCTGAGCTCAATTTGGAGTTTCATAGCAAAAGGGTGTGATATACTTAGTGCCATGCAAAAGTATTCATCCCCCTTGGTGTTTTTCCTATTTTGTTGCATTACAACCTGTAATTTAAATAATTTTTTTTATTTGGATTTCATGTAATGGACATACACAAAATAGTCCAAATTGTTGAAGTGAAATGATTTTTATTTTATTTTAAATAATGTAATTATGGAAAAGTGGTGCGTGCATATGTATTCACCCCCTTTGCTATGAAGCCCCTAAATAAGATCTGGTGCAGCCAATTACCTTCAGAAGTCACATAATTTGTTAAATAAAGTCCACCTGTGTGCAATCTAAGTGTCACATGATTTGTCACATGATCTCAGTATATATACACCTGTTCTGAAATCCCCCAGAGTCTGCAACACCCCTGAGCAAGGGGCACCACCTAGCAAGCGCATGAAGACCAAGGAGCTCTCCAAACAGGTCAGGGACAAAGTTCTGGAGAAGTACAGATCAGGGTTGGGTTCTAAAAAAATATCTGAAACTCTGAACATCCTACGGAGCATCATTAAATCCATTATTAATAAAATGGAAAGAATATGGCACCGCAACAAACCTGCCAAGAGAGGGCCGCCCACCAAAACTCACAGACCAGGCAAGGAGGGCATTAATAAGAGAGGCAACAAAGAGACCGTAGATAACCCTGAGATTGGAGTATCTGTCCATAGGACCACTTTAAGCCGCACACTCCTCAAAATGGCACTGAAGGTATTTGGCTTTACGGAAGAGTGGCAGAAAAAAAGCCATTGCTTGAAGAAAAAAATAAGCAAACACATTTGGTGTTCGCCAAAAGGCATGTGGGAGACTCCCCAAACATATGGAAGAAGGTACTCTGGTCAGATGAGTCTAAAATTGAGCTTTTTGGCCATCAAGGAAAACTCTGTCTGGCGCAAACCCAACACCTCTCATCTCCACGAGAACACCATCCACAGTGAAGCATGGTGGTGGCAGCATCATGCTGTGGGGATTTTTTTCATCGGCAGGGACTGGGAAACTGGTCAGATTTTAAGGAATGATGGATGGCGCTAAATACAGGGAAATTCTTGAGGGAAACCTGTTTCAGTCTTCCAGAGATTTGAGACTGAAACGGAGGTTCACCTTCCAGCAAGACAATGACCCTAAGCATACTGCTAAAGCAACACTCGTGTGGTTTAAGTGGAAACATTTAAATGTCTTGGAATGGCCTAGTCAAAGCCCAGACCTCTATCCAATTGAGAATCTGTGGTATGACATAAAGATTGCTTTACACCCACGGAACCCATCCAACTTGAAGGAGCTGGAGCAGTTTTGCCTTGAAGAATGGGCAAATATCCCAGTGGCTAGATGTGCCAAGCTTATAGAGACATACCCCACGAGACTTGCAGCTGTAATTGCTGCAAAAGGTGGCTCTACAAAATATTGACTTTGGGGGGGTGAATATTTATGCACGCTCAAGTTTTCAGTTTTTTTGTCTTATTTCTTGTTTGTTTCACAATAAAAAATATTTTGCATTTCAAAGTAGTAGGCATGTTGTGTAAATCAAATGTTACAAACCCCCCCAAAATCCGTATTAATTCCAGGTTGTAAGGCAACAAAATAGGAAAAATGCCAAGGGGGGTGAATACTTTCGCAAGCCACTGTAAATAAGGTATTTCTGTTTTTATTTCTCAAAACATGTTTTCACTTTGTCATTATGGGATATTGTGTGGATAATAAAATCATATTTAATCCATTTCGAATTCAGGCTGTAACACAACAAAATGTGGAATACGTCACGGGGTATGAATACTTTCTAAAGGCATTGTATATATGTGGTTCGTTGTTATATTGAGTAGTGTCAAATAAGTGCATATACAGTATTTGTCCTATAATGAAGTTGTGCGTTCACAACAGAGAATACGGCACTCCTTTTCTCCATATGAAGTTTCTAGTCAGACTCTTCTTTCACTTGTTATTAGTAACCTTTATTCATGTAGTTAATTCATCTGTTTTTCTATGACCGTGTAAAAGTGGGAACATGACCATCTCAGTAGATGGCAAGGTGTAGGCGTATTCAAAGAAAATCTGGATTCTGTCTTGATATTGTGGCATCTGGATCAAAATGATCCTATTCCGATCCTTTAAAAAAAAACTGTCTCAAAATCGGATAAAAAAAGGGGATTACACAATCCGGATCATTATTATCCAGAATAAATATTTTTAAGACTGGGACCTGAGGCTTACCCGGTGCCCCCAGACTGTTGCATAAATCGTGTGTCAGGGGGTGGGTACCGTGGCAGCAAAAATACAAACTTCCTTTGTAATAATAAATAAAGATCTATTCAAAGGAAGTTTTATTTTTTAAAGTTCCTTACGAATGATGTTGAATAAATGTGTAATAACGGTTGTTATGAATGATATTGTAACACTCATAAAGGTGTTATAACTGGTGTCATAAAGATGTTACCCCCTTCATATAAAGTGTTACCTGTGTTTCTGTGTGTGTGTCTGTCTGTGTGTGAGTGTGTGTGTGTGTGTGTGTGTCTATGACTGCATGTGTGTACATTTCAATGTGTGTTTGTGCGTGTGTGTGTAAGAGTGCGCATTGGTTTGTGTGTGTATTTTCAATAGGTGGAGAGTGGTATGTGCATTCAAATAAGGGAAATGATACATATTTTTATTTATTTTAGTACGCTATAAGATGATTGGTTGCACATACTTTGGCTATTAATCCAAAAAGTTGTTTCATGGTTTTACATTAACCGGTTTTATTACATTATAAATATTAAAGTTATTACATGAACCGTTGTTACAAGGGGGCCTCTATGTCTGCAGTATGTTGAGTGGCTTGTGTTAAATTCAACATTCATCAACACTGATTGCTTATCTTACATCGCTCTATAGTGTGCAGAGGAAAGAACTGACAAAGCGAGCAAAACTGGCTGCAAATTTGGGTTGTAATAACAAGGTCAAAACCAGAAACAGACTTTATTGCAACCAATTTTGCCTGCCGGGGAGGCCCTACCCCAAAGCACACAGATCATATTCTGCAAGTCCAAATGCTCAGAGGCCCATCCATTGTGAAATTGAATTATAGGTCACTTTTGTAAGAGAATACCCCAAACCCACTCAGCAAATCAAAAACCTTTTGTATGGCTGCAATAAAATGGCATACACTATGAGCTATGAGTAAGACAACACTATAAGTAAGATGAATTGCCCCAATTGTATAATGAACTTGAACTTTGAACCTTATGTAGGTAAGGCCATAGAGTAGACAACTGAAGACCAAGAGGAACACTCCTTATTTTAATGATTAAACTTGATATAATAGTAAAATCAAATCAGAAATCGAATCATATTGTATCCGTCACATGTTTCATAGACAACAGGTGTAGACTAACAGTGAAATGTTACTTACGGGTCTTTTTCCAACAATGCAGAGTTAAAGATTAAAAGATAAGATACAAAATAAAAATGTAAATAGTGACACTACTGTAAATAATGACAATAACGAGTAAAAATAACATGGCTATATAGTGAATGACTATTAGAAAAGGTAAATGCTTAATCAAGATGTCCATTGCCCAAGGATGACCATCTAAATGTTTAACACTATTTCCACATTCAAATATTTTTGACTTACCACATTTGGGATATGCAACTAACATTACATCATCTGCTCTTGCTTCCAGCCTCTCCATAGCCTTCAGGTTCTCCACTGGACTCATGATGACAGGGTACAGCACTCCATTATATCTGTACAACTTATCCTCCTCCTTCATATCTTTAGCCAGTTCCATTTTGGCTGAGAAAGAGCTACTCATTTTGGATAATACTGCAGAAAATCTCAAGGTAAAGAAAATTCAGTTTCCACCGC
Organism: Salvelinus alpinus; assembly: GCF_045679555.1. Lineage (NCBI taxonomy): Eukaryota > Metazoa > Chordata > Actinopteri > Salmoniformes > Salmonidae > Salvelinus > Salvelinus alpinus. The sequence goes on along the minus strand of NC_092088.1, from coordinate 57,860,505 downwards.
TAACAGGCATCCAGTGTATTTGTGCAGCTGGACGGCCACGAGCTCCGCTCTGTGTATGAGTGTGGGTGTGTGAATGTGGGTGTGTGTGAGAGAGAGAGTACAGTAGGAGGAGAAGGAGGCACGTCTTTCAAAGACAGAGCTTGCGTGAGAAGCAGGAGTTTCCTGGTTTCTGTAGGGGAGAATGGAAGATCTGGTGTCCTGTGTGATTGATGGGGAGATGCCTGTGCAATACTAACCAGATGGGAGGGACCGCTAGAGCTAAGACTACAGTAGGTCATTGAATGGAAGGAACTGTTTGGGGAGGGTATCCAAAGACAGCTGGCCAATATCTGTCCAATGTTGCATGGAAGTAAACTATTTCTATTACATCATTTTCTTTCCTAAGCGTCTAAACAACACCGTGCTATCTGACAGTGAACATACTGTAAATGAATCACTTTGAGAGAATGCTGTGTATCCCTTGCTACACATTTTGCCATTATGTAAATAGGGAGCGTTTGAAATATCCCAGATGTTGAAATGTCCTGCCACAAGTGTTTTTATAAACAATACCTATGTGGATGTATTTCCCTTAGAATCTAGTGGCCCCTATAGCTTCATCCACTCAAAGGCAAAAGTAAAAACTGTTGCCTTATTCACATTTTTTACTGTCACTTGATTAACCGTTTCTGTACAATGTGACTATTCATGCCTATAGAAATAAGCAAATAAGCTTCCTCTCTGGCCTCCCTCTGGCATGGTGCCACCAACTCAAACACCCAGCAGGACATAAAGCATGGCATGTGGTTACGCTTCACATTTTCACATACTCTTACTGGAAATGAATAATCTCTGAATAATGCTTTGAAATCGAGGTCCATTCAACAGTGCCGGCAATAGACAACGTCAGAGGTCGATCAACATTGAAATAGGAAAGTATTAACGGGGCGTAAATTAATAAAATGGGAGGTTTTAGTTAGATAATTTTCTCGGTTTCACTGCAAAGTGTATCATGCTATAATCTCAGTATGCATACATCATTAATTATCCCTTTTAGGTTGTTGTTGTTGGACTATTCTTTACTGAGACATCCATACAGGGAAAATGATGACACCCGATCAACCCATAAAAGCCCAAAACAGGCCTAGTTTATTTAGGTCTAGCTGGGCCTAGTTGTATGCGGTACAGGCTTAGTGGTGAAAGTGTGCATTGGATGAGATTTTGACATGATGTGATATGTTATGACTGTGGTTATTCTGACCCTGCTGATGTACAATCGACAGGACCGATACTCTTTTTCTGGATGACTTAGACAAGTTACATACTGTATACCACCCACCCACCCACACAGAGCACTATAATGGAACGACTCAAGTGCACATAAGGGTGTTTTATCACCCAAAGCTGCACAGCACCCAGACTCTAACTCACCTTGACACATGTCAAAGCCTATTGGAGAGAAAGCGGTGACTGCGTTTCAAAAGATGAGGTCCTCCTTTCCAAACAGCCAGTCAGGAGATGTGCCCTGTGCTAAACATAAGAAGCTCTAGCAGGCCTCCAGTCTCTCCAAGTGACTACAGGACTTACAACGGCTGGATGACCAAGTGAATTCAGTGAGTGCGGATGTGAATCTGAACACAAACAACACAGCCTTCTCCCATAGCTCTGCAGTGTTGTAGCAAGCACATAACACTGTGATAACCTGGGGAGAAATAATGTAAACCGACTGTATGAGGTGCAGAGATACAGAGTGAAATACAGAGTAACAGTAGAACCAAACTGGACCATCACTGGCATGTTCATGGATCACTCAAAATTGTCTCCCACTGCTGACAAGTGCTTGGCAGTCAAGTTAGCTTTGATTCACTGTGAAAGCCCATTTGTGTGGGACTGTATTATGTAAAGACAGTAAAAGAGAGATACGTTGTCTGTATGAGGGAGCCAAAGGTTTAAGGATCTGCTAATATTGCTCTTGTATTAGACAAGAGCTGTTATCACCCAGCTGAATCACATAGCCTGCTGTTGAATAATCATTCAGCACTTTGCTTTGTGTTATGTGTATTATTTTTATTATTATTTTAAGTCTCTGTAGCTGCAGAATAATGCTTACACCCACACTACGTGTTTCCAGTTATACAACAAGTTAAGTTGCTGGTCAAACGCCGGGATTATATCTTCTATTTTATTACTGCAGAATCCGAAGAATGTAGTAGGCATATGACTATTGTGGTGGTCAACCAAGAAAAAAGGGGTGTGAGCAGATCTGGGTCCAGATTTACTGGGCTTTTGCACCTGTTCTATGATATTATTTCTAGAATCAATAAAAAATGTAAAGTACAATTAAGGATGAAAGCCTCATATAAACACAGTTTCATGTTTGTTTGTTTTTCATTGTTATCTACTTGGTTGGTCACATATTTTGCTAACTATTTGTGCAAACGAAATACTATATAGTACTGTTTTTTTATGTTTGTGGAAACTATAGAGTCCATGAGCAATATTTACAGCTATTTAACTATTGACTATGTAATGGTGTTGATAACAAGTGGGTTGGGCCAGGTGGTAAAACACTGACAGACCAGGGGCCTGTTGCACAAAACTAGGATAAGGGATTAAGCCAGGATATCTTGGTGATCCTGGCTCAATTGATCCGTAATCCGGTTGCACTAAAGATGGATAGGGGGCAGGAGGATATGTTATGGTATAAATTACCATGGAGATTTATTCTGTGGAGCTAGCCTGCTCCAGACCAGGCTAAATTCCAGGATCTATTTAATCTCATCCCTAATGTCAGTCAGCAGTCACCACAAATGGAAACCAATAGTTATTTCACTGCTCACTATACATTGTTATCACATATAACTAGACCCACTGTTATTATTTAAACGTTTGTGATCATTAATTTCAATGATTTTGGATAAAAAATGATTTTTAGATGATGTTGCTATCATTAGATAATTTACAGTTTCCCATAGACTATAAGGCTATATATAAAATGATAGAATATTAGGGCCACAGAGGGGAAAAAAACACAAGTCATAATATTGTAACCAGTTGTTTTAAAGGAGGACAGTTGTTAAAATGACAGATGTGGGGCATTTCGTGAAATTGTACTTCAGTATGGTTTCATAAACAAAGACATGCTGATGTGCCAGAATATTAAGTATCACATTGTCATAAGTATCAAAACTGTAAAAACAATATGTAGCTTTTCTGCAGAAAGAACCAGCCTCATAAATTTATGACTTTATCCTTTTTCTTCAGTGTGGCCCTAGTACTCTGTCATATAAACAAATACACATTCCATATGAATATAAAAACACAATGTGTAACATTATGTTCCTTTATTGAATAAGGACAAAACAAAGCAGGTAAACCATCAGCTCCTTTCGAAACTGAAGTCACAGTGACTCTACAAGATGGAAAGCACAGAATCCAAGCATATTATACAAAATGATACATACACATTCAAAGGTCTGTATATAACACACCCTGCATGTCTGCACACTAAAATAAATGCAGGACAAATCCATACACATCAACTGAACAGACAAATGAATGGATGCAGTAGCCTCCCTGCAGCCTTGTATTACACACAGTATACCGCACAAACATCATAAGAGGCCAAATTCGTCAAAAAACGAACCCAAAAAAACCCAAATTCCTCTGCCACCGCAGGACATATTTAACCAAAATTGAAAGCACACATACTAACTAAAATAATTCAACACATATTGGTCCCTCAGCAGCCGACCACTGTCGTCATCAGGGAAGATTGCCGGATTGTCCCAGTCCATGGCTGGTGGCACTCTGGGGGCCCTCTCCTTCCTCAGGCAGGCCACATTGTGGAGGACAGCACAAGCCACAGTAATATCACATGCCCTAACAGGGCTGACCCTTAATTTGTGAAGGCAGTGAAAGCGTGCCTTCAGGAGGCCAAAGGTCATTTCAACTCTGGCCCTGGTCCTGGCATGGGCATGGTTGTAGGCCTGCTGTGCTTCCTGGGGGTCTGTGAAAGGTGTCAGGAGAAAAGGCTGGCAGCCATACCCCCTGTCTCCCAGCAACACACCAGAGAATTCACCTGTCAACACAAAATCTCATCATTACTACCTCATAAACACAGTGATATTCTTGACACAGCCATGATGGTTATAAATAGGGGTTGTGTGGCTTACCTTGTGATAGGCACTGATAGATTTCAGAGGCCCGAAAGATTCTGGAGTCATGGACTGAGCCAGGCCATTTTGCCACAACATTGCTGATCACACAGTCAGCATTGCAGACCATCTGAAATCATAAGATGAGGAATATTACACCAATCAATGCACATCACTGGCAATGCAGAGTGTTCGTCAATGGACAATATCAAAAAGTTATGTTCACCTGAACATTAATGCTGTGAAAGGATTTCCTATTCACAAAATCGGCCTCATGGGCACCTGAGGGGGCTTTTATCCTTATGTGTGTGCAGTCCACTGCACCAATGACATTGGGGAAACCTGTCACACAAAGTAATGAGTATCCTACTATGTGTTAACAGTTGTCCTGTAATTTGTAGATCCTCTTACCTGCAATCCTATAGAACTCCTCTTTGATGTCACAGAGTCTTCTGTGGCCAGGGAAGGAGATGAAGACATCTGCTAATGCTTTGATAGCCAGACACACACTCCTTATTGTGCGGCAAATTGTGGCCTTGTTCAGCTGTTCTGCATCCCCCACTGAGTACAGGAAGGCTCCACTAGCAAAAAAGCGCAAGGCCACACAAACCATTTGCTCCACACTCAGTGCATGGCTCCGTGCAGTGCGGTGCTTAATCCTGGGACCCAGTAGTCTGCATAGATACCTGATGCCATCTGCAGAAAACCTGTATCTTTCATATAGATGGTCATCAGGGAAGGCCAGTGGGTCCAACCGGTCCCTGAAGACCCTTTCTCGCCTGAAGGCTCTCCTCAGCACAAGTGCTTCTTCATCCACCACATCTCGCACGAATGGGCATGCCATTGTCAGAGCAGAAAGGAACACACAATTTTGGGCCTTCATATAGGCTAGTGGCCACACCTGGTGCTGGGGGGGTGGGCAAAAGAGGGCGATGCCTTATAACGATGACTTGGTTGTACTGATTGCTGGGAAAATAAAAAAAACCTTAGAAAGATGCCACCGTCCTGTGTGCTCACAATAAGAGCTCATATGTCATGGCTCACTTGACTTTACGAGAATATACCTAATTTTTATTTTGAGCTGTGTCATCTTCTTGGAGCTGGGGGAGGAAAGAAAAATAATGAATAATACATTTGTGTTACAGTTAGCATACAGTGTACATTGAAGGCATATCTCACCTCCCTCTCAAGTTTTTTTATTTCAAGGTCCAGTTTCCTAATTGTCCTCTTTTTTATTTCGGACTCCAGTGCAAGATTTTCCATCTTTTTCTTCTTGTACTGAATGTCTATGTCTGCCAGTTCTATTTGGCGCCGGAGGTGGTTGCCATACAACTTTCTGATAGCTTGTGAGCTCTGTGAACACAATACAATTAGCGCAGCTGGAATTTGGCAGGATGTGGTGTCCTTTTATTAATACGCACTATGTTGCCAGGCTGGTTTTCCCACTGTATAGCATCTGGGTCCTGTAAAAGAAATTAGATTTTTTGAGTTTGATGAGGACTCCTCACCATTGTAGAGTAAATAGTACTTTCACAGTCTTAACATGATACCTCATGCCTTCTGGAATCCAGAGAGATGGTCTCCTCCTCATCATCGTCTCCATCATGTGCTGTTGCTGCTGCACTGGGGCCTTCACCCTATCACATTTAATCGGATTCATATTGAAGCTAGTAGACAAGACATGCCAGGCCTACAGTATGCCTTTGATGGAGTACTCACTGGATCAGCATCGTCTGGTGCTTGTGCTGGTGGCTCTAACAGGAACACAGTGCTGCCAGACACTGCAAGGCAATAGGTAAACCAAAGTCAGACAGTCCAAATTGATTCAATATGAATGTGGTTGTATCCCATGTAGAGATGGAAGGACATACCTTGAATGAAGCGGGTGGCATCTTGGGAGGAACCTATGCTCGTCTCTTTCCCCCCAGGGATCCCCTCTAAGACGGGCCTGCCTTTATTTAGCTCCAAGGCCATGTCCTCTGCTGGGGTAAGGTCAGCCTTTGGTGACCCACCACCCGTGCCTTGTCTGTGGGTATTCTTTTTCACTGCTAAAACAGTACAGACAATGTGTGAGCAGGCACCTTCTGGGTACAATATATGCTTGTGCTTTGTTAAATATTAGTCAGGGACCATACCATTCTGCAGAATGTTCTTGTATTTGATTTTGACCTGCTGCCATGTCCGTTTTGGCCCGTTCATGTTTAATCTCACACACACACACCCACACACATTTAATGGAGTCACACTGCAAAAAATTACTTGGTATTTTTGTCTTGTTTTCAGTAAAAATATCAAAAAATTTATCATAGCTTTATACAGTGTGATGGAGTTACTTTACACAATTTCACTCATATCTGCAGTGCATTTCAATTAAAAATTTAACCGTTTCATAATTACAGTACAACTGCATTTTTGGAGATGTGAATTAAATATTTGAATTGTAATTGTGATGTTTCAGCGGAGCGGTGAGTGTGTAATTGTGCACTACTTACGCATTCAGGCGGTCTGCAATACTTTGCCACGCTTTTTCTCTTTGCTTTATCACTGTGGCGGTGTTGCCTTTCTTCTTAATTATATCTTTTACCTCCTCGTATGCCTCCATGAGGATTTGTGCTTCCGACGGGGAAAAGTACGCGGCTCTAGTTGCCATGGTAAATCAGTTAATCTGTGATCTGTGGCGGGGTCTATTTGAGTGAGCCGTGAGCGCGCACCTATCCAGGATTGGTTTCACCTGGCTTAATGAATCCGTGTCTGCTCATCCTGGCTTGGTCTTTGTGCAACCAATTAAGCCTGGACGCACATGTTTTGGCTTCATTGAGCTCAGCTGAGTCATTTATCCCGGATGTCTTAATTCTACTTTTGTGCAACAGGCCCCAGTTAGGCAGCTTGTTGAGATATACACTGAGTATACAAAACATTCAGATGAGGTCCAATGTACTGCATAGTGCAGTGCCACATACTTAAAAGGACTTCCGTTTGTGCTTAACAATCCAATATACTGTTATGTTTTGTATATCCCCACGGTATGTAATACGGTTTACAGAGAAAGTACACAAACACCAAAAAAGTATACTGTTTTTGTTTTAAGTAAGGTGATCTCCTTCTCATGTCATACCACAGTGTAATTACTTAACACTAACTTTCCTTGTTATCTTATCAAATAGCATAGTAGCATCTGAACCTTTGTTGAAGTGTATTTCATTTACTGCCCATGTGGCTATACCTTGTTTGACACTGTTTCCGCATATGAATGAGGGAGTTCGACTAAGCTGAACCGGTGTGCACCGGGCTATGGCTCATGACGTGAACGGGCGATTTGTTGTGGCCTGTTCCACCTGTGCCCAATGCAAGTCCCCAGCCGGCACTGGTCCCACCTGTCCATAGACTTTATCACAGGGTTACTTCCATTCCAAGGGCTTACTACTATCCTGGTGGCCGTTGATCAGTTCTCCAAGGCAGCCCATTTCATTGCCTTACCCAAGTTGCCCTCAGCGAAGGAGACTGCTGATCTCATGATTACCCATGTCTTTCGACTATACAGACTTCCCCAGGACATCGTCTCGGATCGTGGGCCCCAGTTCATCGCACGGTATTGGAAAGCCTTCTGGTCCCTGTTGGGGGCGTTAATGAGTCTCTCCTCGGGATTCCACCCACCCCCCAAAACAGAGCGGGCCAACACGGAGCTGGAGAAGTTCCTCAGCTGTTTCGTCTCCACCCAGGCCAGCAACTGGAGCAAGTTCCTCGTCTGGGCAGAGTATGCTCAGAAGACACTGCCGAACTCGTTCACTGGACTGTCGCCATTCGAGTGTCAGTTAGCCCCCCCCCCCTCCGTTTCCTGAACAAGAGGTCGAAGCGGGGGTGCTGGATCAGAGCACCTGGATCAGAGCGCGATCCTCCTTGCTCCGCTTCTTTGCCCGACACCTACACCAGCCAAACCAGCACCGAAGGCCTCTTGGGCTCCTCCGACCGGGTCAGCGGTTGTGGCTGTCCACCTGTAATCTTCCCTTAAAGGTGGACTCGCGGAAGCTCGCTCCACCTGCATAGGGCCATTCAAGATCATGAGTCGCATCAATCCGGTCACCTATCGTCTCAAGCTTCCCAGGTCTTTGAGGGTCTGTCCATCCTTCCATGTCTCCCGTCTCAAGCTGGTAAGGACCAGTCCCTTCACTCCCCCCACACCTGCCCCTGTGCCCTCGACATTTTGCTGGTCACCCGGCCTACACTATCCAGCATCTGTTGGGGGCTTGTCGGGTCCGAGGCACCCTGCAGTACCTGGTGGACTGGGAGGGCTACGGCCCTGAGGAGCGGGCGTTGGTGCCTGCCCGGGACATCCTGGATCCGGGACTTGTTCAGAACTTCAACCAACTTTGTGGTGGTTGCCCTGGCGCCGCGGCCTAGAAGAGGGGGTACTGTCATGGTTCCACCTGTCACCAGAGGGCGGCAGAGACCGTCCTAGAGACATTAACAACAATCTGGTGTGTCCAATTTACTCATTATGATTTCCATGTTAAAAGAGGTGTGTTTTCTGTTGTCCTTTGCAGAGCTTGAATTGTTTACTGTGTGCATGTGTTTCCTGAGTGAGTTTTCGAGACTTAGTGTTTGTTGTTTTTTCAAGTGTACTGTGTTCCTGCGGCTACCATTTCTTAGTAAAGTATTATGTTTATCCTTAACCACTGATTCCTCGTCTGGTCTCTTCTCTGCACCTAGGTCCAACCTTACCACGTCACACTTTCTGATGCCTATTAATCATTTGATAAAAATGTTTACTTTTCATCATTCACACTATGAAAATAGATACTTGATACAAATAGGCTATCCAATATCATAGCTTAGGCTACATGTTATTGCATAAACACACAGACAATAGGTCATACATTGGTTACTGACATGATAGAAAAGTCCCTAGTGGGCTAAGCCGATATGACGGCTTGGTAGACAAAGGAAAGGGGGTGGGGACAGCTCAAGAGCGGGAAACTCAGAGAGAATTCACTGTAATACAGTTGATAACTACACTCATGAAATGCTAGTACTTTTAACATGAACAGCATGAACATTCAAAAAGAAATAGCAATTTACATATTTACGAGTGCATGCCTTTGTTGTCCCTCTCTGTGATCACTGGTCCGTCTGCTGAATAGTCAGTAAACAGAAAGCCTCTGGTTTGTCCACCAGAGATCAAAGTCTGTTGGAGTTGTAGGTTGTTATTATGGATACTTCAGAGTACCATTCTGAATTGTTCTTAGGTCGGGTGCGTTTACCAGACTAAACTATTTAAACAGCTGCAGCCTGAATACTTGTTCTTTAGTTTGTAGATTTCTTAGCCATTTCAACGTGGGAACTCCCGTTCCTGAGTTTTTGACTAATGTCAATTTTGTTGGAAGTGGCTTTTATACTAGAGTAGAAAAGGGGGCGGTCCATGACGGCAATGTAAATGTCTGTACTCACAGGGTGTCATCACTGACTAGTTAAAACTTGATATGAAAACCCATACTCTCATTTAGAAGGCTAACATCACATTTCATCTTCTCACAAATAGTTTCATATTTAATCAGATATTTTATACCATATTCAGATGCAAACCCCATAATTGAGAACAGTACACAACCAAAGACACAGTAATGTGTGTTTCTTGTCCTTCATGAGATCCCCAAATGAAACACACTCAACATGACTGCCCCTTAATTAAGTGTCCACGGACCACTCCCACATTCTCAAAAATATAAATGTTGTTTAATTCTTCAATTTTAGGGATTAGGAGTTTTGGCAAGAAGGAGCCATGATATACACCCAAAAGGGCCACCTCGTGACAACTATATAGCCTCAAAACCCATGTTGCCCAAAAAGTTATACTTTTGCATCATCTGTCAAAAAGAACATTCTTCCAAGAGTCTTGATGATCATCCAGGTGCTTCCAGGTTCTTTTTGGCAAACTTGAGTCAACTCTTTTGACAACATGGTGCCCATTATGCCTGGCGAAAACCAAACACTGCATTCCACAGTAAGAACATCATACCAACGGTCAAGCATTGTGGTGGTAGTGTGATGGTTTGGGAATACTTTGCTGCCTTAGGACCTGGACAACTTGCCTTAATAGAAGGAACCACGAATTCTGCTCTGTATCAAAATTCTACAGGAGAATGTCAGGCCATCCGTCTGTGAGCTGAAGCTGAAGCGCAGCTGGGTTATGCAGCAAGACAATGATCCAAAACACACGATCAAGTCTACATGAAGATTACTAAAAAACAACAAATTTGAAGTTTTGGAACAGCCTAGTCAAAATCTAGACCTAATCCCAATTGAGATGTTGTGGCAGGACTTGAAACGAGCAGTTCATGCTTGAAACCCCACACATGCTTAGATAAAGCAGTTTTGCAATGCAAGTGTGGGCCAAAATTCCTCCACAGCAATGTGAGAGACTGATCAACAACTACAGGAAGCATTGGCTTCAGTCATTGCAGCTAAAGGTGGCACAACCAGTTATTGAGTGTAAGGGTAATTGGGTGTTATAACTTTGTTCAATAAATAAAATAAGTATCCATTTTTGTTTGTTATTTGTTAACTCAGGTTCCCTTTATGTAATATTAGGTTTTGGTTGAAGATCTGATAACATTCAGTATTACAAATATGAGAGAAAATCAGAAAGGGGGAAAATACTTTTTCATGGCACTGTAGGTCTCTCCATGGGTGGGAGATGGACATTTAAGCTTATCAACGATCTCTTTATTTTGAGAATGGCTTACCAAGAAAAACTTCCAAAAGGACTAATTCAAAGTAAAAAGGAGTTGGAGCACTCAACAAAAAAAGGTTGAGATTAATTTCTTATTGCTCACTTTAATCGATTGTACAGGATGCGAACAGGTGACTGAGGTTTCAACGTCAAGCTGGCGTCTTCGTCAGTGACCTGACCATTGCACATAGCTCCAATTGATAGCCTAAAACAAAGAGGCATTCTGGAAGTACTCCTTAGACACTGTGGATCCAAAGGGGCTGAATTATGATTTTCACTGTCCTTGTTTCTATAATGTTGTTGCCTTGTTTTTTGGGGTGTCTGTGTCTCCGGATTCACAGACACCCAAATATCACCTGTATATTTTGACATTAACTATTGATTAACGAGACACACTATTTCGCTTATTTTTTGTGCTATAATTTGACATTTACCTTGAAACATTATCATTATAAAATATTTTACATTGTTGTGTCTCAATGGGCCACTAGGCTACAAATAGGATCAATGTGCAATGGTCAGGTCACTCTGAGGAAGACATCAGCTTGACCTCAAAACAGCAGTCACTTGTTTGCATCCTGTACAATGGATTAAAGTGAGCAATTAGAAATCAATCTCTGACATATGCAGAGCTGTGGGATATCACCTCAAGCATGCCCCTGGTAGAGCCGGGGGTAGTGTTTACCACACCTACAGCAGGCTTGAAAAGTGGGATTGATCTATTTGGCTTTGTTTGAAAAGTGGGATTGATCTGTTTTGTCTTTGTTTGTTTCAGTTTTCAGTAGTTAAATCCTTTGACTTATTGGGGATTTCATAGTTTTTCATTTTCAACAAAAATCCACTGGATTGGTTGAAAAGTGATACTAAACTTAAACTAAGGTTGTTTCTCAAAATTCATACTACCGTGCTCCGTGCACACCAATTGGAGCACGGAGGGTCGGACTACGAGTCCAAATAAAAAGTATGCAAAACGGAGTATGGAAGGCAGTTCTCGAATGCGTACTCCGTTTGTACATATTTTTAAGCATGCATCGATGCAAGCTTCAACGGAAAGTATGCAAAGAAATTTGAGCTGAAGCAAGAGAAAATGCACTCAGACTTCGGAATGAAATGTTGCTTATTCACATCTCATTAATAGCCACAAATAATTGTTAGCTAGCTACCCACAAAAAATGTACATCTACCTTGTATAAAATTTGTTTTAGGTCATTTTTGTCTGTTTAACTAGTTGGCTAGCTAGATTATTATGATTCACATATCTAGCTGATAATTATGAAGTAAAAGTTTGCCTTCTGTATATCTTGTTTCTTCTATTGTTGCCATTGTTCCAACATCAGTCGCCGTTCCAATTCCTCCCAGAGGTGTTTGGGGAGTTTTTTGTTAAGACACGTAGCTAGCTAGCTAGCTAAACAATGAACCATAATCACAACTCATGACGTTACTACCCTGCATGATTCTGCAGGTAGCTAACCATCCAGGTCCAATGTTATCTAGCTAACATTAGTCTATAACAAGCAAAGCAAATGGCTCTGAGATACGAATAATAAGATAATACACATAATGTTAGCTAACGAGCCAGTCAGCTAATGTTAGCTAGCTAGCTTGAAAATACTTAATGTCAAAATTAGAAACGTGTAATATCTGAAAATGTAGCTAGCTAGACTATCTTACCCGTGGTCTGAAATCGGAGTAGATAGCCAGAGTGAATTTACCAACTAGGATATCGTCTCCGACCCTGACCCCCAATTCACGTGACTGGTATGGAAAGCCTTCATGGAGAAGCTGGGGGTCATGGTCAGCCTCACTTCCGATTACTGGCCTCAGTCTAACGGGCAGATGGAGAGGATGAACCAGGAGTTGGGGATGTTCCTGAGGAGTCACTGCCAGGGAGTGGGCCCAATTCCTTCCTTGGACGGAATATGCCCAGAATTCATTGCGCCCTTCTTCCACCGGGCTGACTCCCTTCCAGTGTGTTCTGGGCTACCAGACAGTCCTGGCCTCATGGACTCCAAGCCAGACCGAAGCGCCTGTGGTGAACGAGTGGTTCAGGCGCACAGAAGAGGTGTAGAACAATGCTCATGTGAGGCTCCAGCGCGCCATCCGCTGTCAGAAGGAGCAGGCGGATTGCCAGTGAAGAGACGACTCCGGGATGCTGGCCTTCTAGGCAGAGTTCCTCTGTCCATTGTCTGTGTTCTTTTTGTTCTTTTGCCCATCTTAATTATTTTTTTTTATTAGCCAGTCTGAAATATGGCTTTTTCTTTGCAACTCTGCCTAGAAGGCCAGCATACCGGAGTCGCCTCTTCACTGTTGATGTTGAGACTGATGTTTTGCGGGTACTATTTTATAAAGCTGCCAGTTGAGGACTTGTGAGGCGTCTGTTTTTCAAACTAGACACTCTAATGTACATGTTCTCTTGCTCAGTTGTGCACCGGGGCCTCCCACTCCTCTTTCTATTCTGGTTAGAGACAGTTTGCGCTGTTCTGTGAAGGGAGTAGTACACAGCGTTGCACGAGATCTTCAGTTTCTTGGCAATTTCTCGCATGGAATAGCCATAATTTCTCAGAACAAGAACAGTTTGTGGGCACTGCTTGTCGCCATTATAGTGCAATTAATGTATTGTTTAGTGTTGTTTAGTGTCTTTGCTGGCATGCATCTAAAAAAATGTTTGAGAGTTTGCCCCACCAAGATTTACATGCTAAAAACGCCACTGGGCATATGGCCAATATACCAAGGCCTGTTCTTATGCACGACGCAATACCCAGAGGTGCCTTATTGCTATTATAAACTGGTTACCAACATAATTAGAGCAGTGAAAATAAATGTTTTGTCATACCCGTGGGATACGGTCTGATATACATCGCCTGCCAGCCAAAGACCATTTTTTAAATACTGTTTACATGTGTACGCAAGTACGTTGGAATTATGTTTTCAATTCGTTGAAGTAACCTGAAACGTCTTTTCAACGAAAACCGAATGTAGACGGACATCTTTGTAGTCGTCTTTTCAATGACATGAAAGATACTGTCTTTTCAACTTTCAACCAACACCGACTGTAGATTGGACGTCGGGCATAGTAGTCTTTTCAACGACATTTTGCTAGGTAATTGTCTGTGTCGTGTACAGTTCATGGATCATAAAAAGGCCTAACAATTTTCAAACGGCAACTTTAATCACGATTTTCTCAACAAAAAAATACAGACTGGTAAAAAATAGCTACATTTCCAACATTGATCGCAACTATGTTGGAAATGTGTATGTATATTTTTCTTATCAACCACCAACATAACTACACTTTTCTTTCAAACAGAAAGTGGGCTTTCAATTTATCATTCAGAGATCTGTGATTTAATTAAATTTGCGTTTTTTTTTGCCACAAAAAGTATATTTTCTCGACTTCCGTTGTATTACGCGCTGAAATCACTGACTTCTAAGCATTGTAAACCATCTTATTTTGGCATAGCGAAGAGCTAACGTTACATCACGATTATATTATTTACAGATCTGTGCATTTGCGCAGGCGATTCATTTTGTGGCTGAAGAGTAAAAAATGGCGATGGACGGTGGCATGTCCACGTCTCCATCAGACCTATCGTATCACAATGTTGGGGACTTTTACCCCAGAAAATTCGGTTCCAAGCCGGACGTGGTGCCGTCCGGGGTGACCGAGAGGAAAGTTGGTCCCCTTGATAAACCTGACATGGTGGCGGTGGACGTTGTCAACATCAACGACTCAGGTAGCTGCTAACGTTACCGGTAGCTAGCTAGTTTTGCTAGCTAGCCAGTGCAATGCAATTTATTTGGGGTACCTAGCTAGCTGCCTAGCCACGTTTAGCTAGCCCCATATACAGCTGTGAAGCCTCTTTCCACAACTGTGTGTGTCGCTAGTAGCGAACTAGCTAAATCTTCACTTTAGCTAGTGTATTGTTATTCATTGCCAAGACAATACTTGCTTTAGAGTTTACCTGAATTCCGGGACAAAGCTAACTAACATTAGCAATGCTCTATCATCTAACGAAAGGTATGTAACGTTGTCCTTTGTATATTCTTTATATATACTTGTGTTCCCCCCGTGTACTTTTTGTATTGATTTGTTGTTAATAAGTACTAAAATAAAATATATATATATATATATATCTCAAATGTAAAAAGTTTAGCTAGGCCTGGAAACCAAAGCAAAGATGGTGGATAAATTAAGATGTCCCACTCAGGCTGTTTACCATAAAAAAAAGAAAGTAAGTTCTGGTCTGCTTAACCGGTTTGCTCTCACATAGGCACAATTTCATTAGAATCTGCGTCTGGTCAGAGAGGGTCCACTCCTGTCAAAATCTGCGCACGTAGGAATACAGCGATTGTGCTTATTCCCGCCGTTGGGACAACAACTCCCATTGTTAGGGCGGAGACAGGAGACAGGAGACAATACCATCTCGTCATTATATACAGTATCTCTGGTCTGCTTAGTTCATTGACTAATTTGACTGATTTGAACCAGAAAAAATGAGGGGGTGGGATGTCTCGCTTCCTCTTCCGCCTCTGACCGAAGCAGATATACAGTTGAAGTCGGAAGTTACATACGCTTTACATACGAGTCATTAAAACTAGTTTTGGCAACCACTCCACACATTTCTTGTTAACAAAGTATAGTTTTGGCAAGTCGGTTAGGACATCTACTTTGTGCCTGACACAAGTAATTTTTCCAACAATTGTTTGTAGACAGATTATTTCACTTATAGTTCACTATATCACAATTTCAGTGGGTCAGAAGTTTACATACATTAAGTTGACTGTGCCTTTAAACAGTTTGGAAAATTCCAGAAAATGATGTCATGGCTTTAGAAGCTTCTGATAGGCTAATTGACATCATTTGAGTCAATTGGAGGTGTACATGTGGATGTATTTCAAGGCCTACCTTCAAACTCAGTGCCTCTTTGCTTGACATCATGGGAAAATCAAAAGAAATCAGCCAAGACCTCAGAAAACAAAAATGTAGACCTCCACAAGTCTGGTTCATCCTTGGGAGCAATTTCCAAACGCCTGAAGGTACCACGTTCATCTGTACAAACAATAGTACGCAAGTATAAACACCATGGGACCATGCAGCCGTCATACAGCTCAGGAAGGAGACGTATTCTGTCTCCTAGAGAAGAACACCGTCTCAACCGTGAAGCACGAAATGGCAGCATCATGTTGTGGGGGTCCTTTGCTGAAGGAGGGACTGGTGCACTTCTCAAAATAGATGGCATCATCAGGGAGGAAATTATGTGGATATATTGAAGCAACATCTCAATACATCAGTCAGGAAGTTAAATCTTGGTCGCAAATGGGTCTTCCAAATGGACAATGACCCCAGCGTATTTCCAACGTTGTGGCAAAATGGCTTAAGGACAACAAAGTCAAGGTATTGGAGTGGCCATCACAAGCCCTGACCTCAATCCCATAGAACATTTGTGGGCAGAACTGTAAAAGCGTGTGCGAGCAAGGAGGCCAACAAACCTGACTCGGTTACACCAGCTCTGTCAGGAGGAATGGGCCAAAATTCACCCAACTTATTGTGGGAAGCTTGTGGAAGGCTACCTGAAACGTTTGACCCAAGTTAAATAATTTAAAGGCAATGCTACCAAATACTAATTGAGTGTATGTAAACTTCTACTCCACTGGGAATGTGATGAAATAAATAAAAGCTGAAATAAATCATTCTCTACTATTTTTCTGACATTTCACATTCTTAAAATAAAGTGTTGATCCTACCTGACCTAAGACAGGGAATTTTTACTAGGATTAAATGTCAGGAATTGTGAGAAACTGAGTTTAAATGTATTTGGACAAGGTGTATGTAAACTTCCGACTTCAACTGTAGCTAGCTAGGTGCCTCCACAGGTGCCTGCACAGTTTTTAAACCTTTTCCATCTGCATCCATTTTGCACGTTAACGTTACGACACGAAGGTTATGGCTAAAGCTAGGCATGCATTAGACACACAAATCTTTACATCAGGGGAGCACTTATGCAAATTATCTGCATAATCTTTTCATCCTGAAGTCTGTGACCGGTGTTCTCACATTGTGATCTGTCAATCAAAATTATATAATAACACAAGGAATAAATACACTATCAGTAATGATAACTTGGCTATATAGGCCTACACTGGGTACTAGTAACCAAGTCTGTGTGCAAGTGTAAGGGGTAATTGAGATTAGATATGTAACTGTAGGTAGGGATAAAGTGACTAGGCAGCAGGATGGATAAAAAAAAAAAACAGTAGCTGCAGCATATATGATGAGACACAAGAGGTAGTGAAAAAGGGTCAATGCAAATATTACTGGTAACTATTTAAGTAACTTTTTATCAGTTTTATGGCATGGTGGTAGAAGCTGTTCAGGATCCTGTTGGTTCCAGACTTGGTGCATCTGTACCATTTTCCATGCGAAAGCATAGAGAACAGTCAATGACTTGGGTGGTTAGAGTCTTTGACAATTTTTTGGGCCTTCCTCTGACACTGCCTGGTATAGTTCATTGATGGCAGGGAGCTTGGCCCCAGTGACGTACTGGGCCATATGCACTACCCTCTGTAGCACCTTGTGGTCGGATGCCAAGCAGTTGCCATATACTCAGCGGTGATGGAGCCAGTCAATATGCTCTCAATGGTGCAGCTGTATAACTTTTTGAGGATCTAAGGGCCCACATTTTTTCAGCATCCTGAGTGGGCAAAGGTGTTTTCGTGCCTTCTTCACGACTGTGTTGGTGTGTGTGGACCATTATAATTCCTTAGTGATGTGAACACAGAGGAACTTGAAGCTCTCGACCCGCTTAACTACTGCCCTGTGGTTGGGGGCGTGCTCGGCCCATCGTTTCCTGTAGTCCACGATCATCAGTTCCTTTGTTTTGCTGATGTTGAGGGAGAGGTTGTTGTCCTGGTTTGTGGTGGTAAATAGACAGTTACAAAAAAATATAGATACACTTGCTTGGTAAATAGAATCCCTCATGATAAGCTGCAGACAATACTATCTCAGGTGAGCAAAACCCCAAGACTTCCTTAAATTTAGAGATCACGCCCCAGCAGACACACACCTCCCCCTTAACCTTACCCGAAGCTGCCGTTCGGTCTAGACGATGTATAGAAAAACCATCTAGATGTGTATTGTTCTTGTTCAACCATGACTCTGAGAAACATAGGATAATACAAGTCTTTAGGTCCCGTTGATAGGATAATCTCGAACAGAACTTGTCCAGTTCTCTAGTGATTGTATGTTCGCCAATAGAAAGGAAGGTAGAAGCGGTTTATTTAGTTGCTGATGTAGTCTCGTCAGGCAGCCCGCTCGTTTGCCTCTCTTGTGCTATGTCTTCCTCTTTCAAGTACCGGGGATTAGGCCCTGGTCCAGAAGGAGCACGTCCAGAGATGCTGACTCATTGAAGTAGAAATCTTCATCCAAATTGACGTTAGTGATCGCTGTTGTGATGTCCAGAAGCTGGTCATATGAAATTATGGCGGAAATATGATTTAAAAATGACAATCAGCTTTAAAAAACATACAAAATAGAAGATTTGGTCAGGAGCCCGTAATACTGCAGCTATCTACTGCAGCTTCATCTTCCATTGTCGCATCGTAGCACCCCCTTGCTGCACAAGATACGACCGGAAATTTCTGGCAAACCAGAGAAATAATCGGGACCTAAGATACGGATCGGCAGAACGCAAGTCCCATAATTGCACGTCTTTCACTCGCTCACATTATGCGACCTACGACGTCTTGGTTGTAGCCTACGATGTTAGGATGTACCTGCAGTCCCCGGAATTTGTTGTGGATCCAAAACTGGCTCCTCCGTCGCGACGTCCCCTGAATGCCCATCTGCTAGCCTACTAGCCGTGGCCCGCTAGCTGTCTAGAGCATATTGGACTGTTAGCTTAAGAGGCCCATCGGACAAATTCTTTGGCCACTATACCTATTCTGCCAATTGACCTGGACCCCTTTTACCACACAAAGCCCTGCTGATACGCGACGACTGGTCTGCAGACATAACAGCACGAGGGGGCTATAACAGACTTTCTTCCATCGCAACGTCCTTCTAAGGCCCTTCTGCTAGCTTGCTATCCCTGGCCCGCTAGCTGCCTGAATCACCGTGTCTCCGGCCCGAGCCACTCACTGGACCCCTATGATTACTCGGCTACGCATGCCTCTCCCTAATGTCAATATGCCTTGTCCATTGCTGTTTTGGTTAGTGATTATTGCCTTATTTCACTGTAGAGCCTCTAGCCTTGCTAAATACACCTTAGTTAACCCTTTAATTCCAACTCCCACACATGCGGTGACCTCACCTGATTTAAATTATGTTTAGAGAGACAATATCTCTCTCATCGTCACTCAGTGCATAGGTTTACCTCCACTGTATTCACATCCTACCATACCTTTGTCTGTACATTATGCCTTGAATCTATTATATCGTGCCCAGAAACCTGCTCCTTTTACTCTCTGTTCTGAACGTACTAGAAGACCAGTTCTTATAGCCTTTAGCCGTACCCTTATCCTACTCCTCCTCTGTTCCTCTGGTGATGTAGAGGTTAATCCAGGCCCTGCAGTGCCTAGCTCCACTCCCATTCCCCAGGCGCTCTCATTTATTGACTTCTTTAACTGTAAAGGCCTTGGTTTCATGCATGTTAACATTAGACGCCTCCTCCCTTAGTTTTCTTTTACTCACTACCTAAGCACACTCTGCCAACCCGGATGTCCTAGCTGTGTCTGAATCCTGGCTTAGGAAGACCACCAAAACCCCTGAAATTTCCATCCCTAACTATAACATTTTCCAACAAGATAGAACTGCCAAAGGGGGCGGAGTTGCAATCTACTGCAGAGATAGCCTGCAGAGTTCTGTCTTACTATCCAGGTCTGTGCCCAAACAATTTGAGCGCCTTTCCAGAAACAAGTCTCTCACCGTTGCCGCTTGCTATAGACCACCTTCTGCCCCCAGCTGTGCCCTGGACACCGTATGTGAATTGATTGCCCCCCATCTTTCTTCAGAGCTCGTGCTGTTAGATGACCTAAACTGGGACATGCTTAACACCCCGGCCATCCTACAATCTAAGCTTGATGCCCTCAATCTCACACAAATTATCAATGAACCTACCAGGTACAACCCCAAATCCGTAAACACGGGCACCCTCATAGATATCATCCTAACCAACCTGCCCTCCAAATACACCTCTGCTGTCTTCAACCAGGATCTCAGCGATCACTGCCTCATTGCCTGCGTCCGTAACGGGTCTGCAGTCAAACGACCACCCCTCATCACTGTCAAATGCTCCTAAAACACTTCAGCGAGCAGGCCTTTCTAATCGACCTGGCCCGGGTATCCTGGAAGGACATTGACCTCATTCTGTTAGTAGAGGATGCCTGGTTATTCTTTAAAAGTGCTTTCCTCACTCATCTTAAATAAGCATACCCCATTCAAAAAATGTAGAGCCAGGAACAAATATAGCCCCTGGTTCACTCCAGACCTGACTGCCCTTGACCAGCAAAAAAACATCCTGTGGCGTACTGCATTAGCATTGAATAGCCCCCACGATATGCAACTTTTCAGGGAAGTTAGGAACCAATATACACAGTCAGTTAGGAAAGCAAAGGCTAGCTTTTTCAAACAGAAATTTTCATCCTGTAGCACAAACACCAAAAAGTTCTGGGACACTGTAAAGTCCATGGAGAATAAGAGCACCTCCTCCCAGCTGCCCACTGCACTGAGGCTAGGAAACACTGTCACCACCGATTTTAAATCCGCGATAATTGAGAATTTCAATAAGCATTTTTCTACGGCTGGCCATGCTTTCCACCTGGCTACCCCTACCCCGGTCAACAGCCCTGCACCCCCCACAGCAGCTACCCCATACCTCCCCCATTTCTCCTTCACCCAAATTAAGATAGTTGATGTTCTGAAAGGGCTGCAAAATCTGGACCCCTACAAATCAGCCGGGCTAGACAATCTGGACTCTCTTTTTAAAATGATCAGCCAAAATTGTTGCAACCCCTATTACTAGCCTGTTCAACCTTTCTTTCGTATCGTCTGAGATCCCCAAAGATTGGAAAGCTGCCGTGGTCATCCCCCTCTTCAAAGGGCGAGACACTCTAGACCCAAACTGCTACAGACCTATATCTATCCTACCCTGCCTTTCTAAGGTCTTCGAAAGCCAAGTTAACAAACAGATCACCGACCATTTCAAATCCCACCGTACCTTCTCCGCTATGCAATCTGGTTTCTGAGCTGGTCATGGGTGCACCTCAGCCACGCTCAAGGTCCTAAACGATATCATAACTGCCATCGATAAGAGACATTACTGTGCAGCTGTATTCATTGACCTGGCCAAGGCTTTCGACTCTGTCAATCACCACATCCTTATCGGCAGACTCAACAGCCTTGGTTTCTCAAATGACTGCCTCGCCTGGTTCACCAACTACTTCTTAGACAGAGTTCAGTGTGTCAAATCGGAGGTCCTGTTGTCCGGACCTCTGGCAGTCTCTATGGGGTGCCACCTGGTTCAATTCTCGGGCCGACTCTTTTCTCTGTATACATCAATGATGTCGCTCTTGCTGCTGGTGACTCTCTGATCCACCTCTATGCAGACGACACCATTCTGTATACTTCTGGCCCTTCTTTGGGCACTGTGTTAACTAACCTCCAGACAAGCTTCAATGCCATACAACACTCCTTCCGTGGCATCCAACTGCTCTTAAATGCAAGTAAAACTAAATGCATGCTCTTCAACCGATCGCTGCCCACACCTGCCCGCCCGCCCAGCATCACTACTATCACGACGGTTCTGACTTAGAATATGTGGACAACTACAAATACCTAGGTGTCTGGTTAGACTAACCTCTACTTCCAGACTCACATTAACCTCACTAGGGAATGTGGGACGCTAGCACCTCTTCAACAGCCAGTGAAACTGCAGGGCGCCAAATTCAAAACAACAGAAATCCCATAATTAAAATTCCTCAAACATACAAGTATTTTACACCATTTTAAAGATACACTTGTTGTAAATCCAACCACAGTGTCCGATTTCAAAAAGGCTTTACGACGAAAGCACACCAAACGATTATGTTAGGTCAGAGCCAAGTCACAGAAAAACACAGCCATTTTTCCAGCCAAAGAGATTAGTCACAAAAAGCAGAAATAGAGATAAAATTATTCACTAACCTTTGATGATCTTCATCAGATGACACTCATGTCTTTACAGGGCTTTACATGTATGTTTTGTTCGGTAAAGTTCATATTTATATCCAAAAATCTCAGTTTACATTGGCGTGTTATGTTCAGTAGTTCCAAAACATCCGGTGATTTTGCAGAGAGCCACATCAATTTACAGAAATATTCATAATGAACATTGATAAAAGATACAACTGTTATGCATGGAATTTTAGATCCTCTTCTCCTTAATGCAACCGCTGTCAGATTTCAAAAAAACTTTACGGAAAAAGCACACCATGCAATAATCTGAGTACAGCGCTCAGACACAAAAACAGATATCCGCCATGTTGTGGAGTCAACAGAAGCCAGAAATAGCATTATAAATATTCACTTACCTTTGATGATCTTCATCAGAATGCACTCCCATGAATCCCAGTTCCACAAATGTTTGATTTGTTCGATAAAGTCCATCATTTATGTCCAAATACCTCCTTTTTGTTTGCGCGTTTAGTACACAATCAAAACTCACGAGGCACGTGCAAGTCCAGGCGAAAGTTCAGACAAAGTCATATTACAGTTCGTAGAAACATATCAAACGAAGTATAGAAGCAATCTTTAGGATGTTTTTATCATCAATCTTCAATAATGTTCCAACCGGAGAATTCCTTTGTCTGTAGAAATGCAATGGAATGCAAGCTAACACTCACGTGGATGCGCGTGGTCAGCTCATGCCACTCTGGCAGACCTCTGACTCATTCAGCTCCCATTCCCCCCCTCCTTCACAGTAGAAGCATCAAACAAGGTTCTAAAGACTGTTGACATCTAGTGGAAGCATTAGGAAGTGCAATATGACCCCATAGACACTGTATATTTGATAGGCAATGACTTAAAAAACTACAAACCTCAGATTTCCCACTTTCTGGTTGGATTTTTTCTCAGGTTTTTGACTGCCATATGAGTTCTGTTAAACTCACAGACATCATTCAAACAGTTTTAGAAACTTCAGTGTTTTCTATCCAAATCTACTAATTATATGCATATTCTAGCTTTTATGGCTGAGTAGCAGGAAGTTTAATTTGGGCACGCTTTCGATCTAAATATTCTGAATGCTGCCCCCTACCCTAGTGAAGTTAAGCATCTCCAATCCAAAATTAAATGTAGAATCAGCTTCCTATTTCACAACAAAGCATCCTTCACTCATGCTGCCAAACATACCCTCGTAAACTGACTATCCTACCGATCCTTGACTTCGGCGATGTCATTTACAAAATAGCCTCCAACACTCTACTCAGCAAATTGGAGGCAGTCTATCACAGTGCCATCCGTTTTGTCACCAATACCCCATATACTACCCACCATTGCGACTTGTATGCTCTCGTTGGCTGTCCCTCGCTTCATATTTGTCGCCAAACCCACTGGCTCCAGGTCATCTATAAGTCTTTGCTAGGTAAAGCCCCGCCTTATCGCAGCTCACTGGTCACCATAGCAACACCCACCCGTAGCACACGCTCCAGCAGGTATATTTCACTGGTCACCCCCAAAGCCAATTCCCCCTTTGGCCGCCTTTCTTTCCAGTTCTCTGCTGCCAATGACTGGAACAAACGGCAAAAATCACTGAAGCTGGAGACTCATATCTCCCTCACTAACTTTAAGCACCAGCTGTCAGAGCAGCTCATAGATCACTGCACCTGTACATAGCCCATCTGTAATTAGCCTATCCAACTACCTCATCCCCATACTGTTATCTATTTTATTTATTTAGCTCCTTTGCACCCCAGTATCTCTACTTGTACGCTCATCTTCTGCACATCTATCACTCCAGTGTTTAATTGCTATATTGTAATTATTTCACCACTATGGCCTATTTATTGCCTTACCTCCGTTATCCTACCTCATTTGCACACACTGTATATAGACCTTTTCTATTGTATTTTTGACTGTATGTTTGTTTATTCCATGTGTAACTCTGGGTTGTTGTTTGTGTTGCACTGCTTTGCTTTATCTTGGCCAGGTCGCAGTTGTAAATGAGAGCTTGTTCTCAACTTGCCTACCTGGTTAAGTAAAGGTGAAATAAATAAATAAAAATGATGGCAAAATCGCAGTTAAAAATTGTCTAATGTATAGCCAGTTTAAACCAGACCAACCAGATTATTGGTGACATTTTGGAAAACATGCTTAATCAGACATGCGTCGTCCTGGTATCTTGAAAATAAAGTTAGATTAAACTTCACTTTGTGTACTGTCCATATCAGTCATCTGTTGTTCTCTGTTTTTCATAACCAAATACTTTCTTTGCAGATATCCCAATCCACAGAAAAAAGCAAGAAACTGACATGTATTTGATGGTAAGTTTTCCTTATTCAAGACACCAGTTGGTAGGGTCTAAAGCAGGGATGTTGAACTCATTTTGCCACATTTGATCTTTAACGAGGTCCGGAGGGTCTTACTGAAAAAATGTGAGAGAAAAAATTGCTCCATCCATTGTTTTTGGCATTTCCGATGCTCCCTGACTTTATAGCTTTCATTTAGGTGATTTATTAGCGAGCTGTACACGGTCAAGAACATTTCCACACAACTAATTTTTGATTTGGTTTCAGTCATAAAGTATATTGAGTATGTCCCCCCCCCCAAAATGCTATATGTTTGACACCCCTGGTCTAAAGCAGAATTTAGTTTTACAGGCAGCCTACTGTAGCTAAATACGAAGAATAAACACTAGATGGTGGTGCTTCTCTCTGAGTCCTTAATCTCACATCCTTCCATGTGACTGTGTGTTTGTGTGGTACCCACAGGGCACTATACACCCATTCCGGAAGACGCACAGATCCTTCTTTGGGAAACTCTCTCAAGAATTCCGCTTGGTGACTTCAGACAGACGGGTAAGGAATTAGTAAGGGGTGTGTGCATGCGTGTACATTAACATGCCACAGAGACAACTGTCCCACAGTGCTCTTTGTTTTGGAATTCCCCATCCCTGTAAAATGACGCTTACTTTATTATTGCATTATTCTGGTAAGCTGTTTAGACATCTCATCTCATAGGCAAGCACCCTAACACCTCATGTTAATCGTTCAAACGTTTTTAGTTGGTGGCACCAGCCCATTATTTGGTTGCACCACAAAAAATTATTTTGCAGCGTCACACAATAGAAAAATGAGTAATCAATCATTAAGTCATTCACAATGCTTTATTAAGAAGTGTGATAATAGACTACTGAGATGGTATTCATTAAAATCGTTGTTACATCTAACAGGTCCAGGCAGGAATGCATGATTCAACATATTTTAATATTCATCCTAATCCAGTGATTGTCATGAATTTTAGGTCGACAATTAGACTATTCATGCTATAATTTTCTGTTAAAATAGGTCTGCAGAATAGAGATGAATTTGCCTTCATCTTTATGTGCGCTAATATTACATATTGGCCTAATTCAATTAACCTCCTGAGGAAGTGGAAACTCAAAATACATTAGCTAGATCGCTAACTCTAAAAATAACACCTGCTGCTAGTAGCAATGTATGAATCTAACAGTAAATGTAATGTCCTTAAAATAAACTTTGCATTGGTAGTAGGCCTACTATCCAATCAGGTCTAGTGCAGTCGCGATGACCAATACGCATTTTGCATGCTTTGTATTTCAAAGCCATATCAGAAATCTTAATTGTAAAAACGTGTGCTTTGAGCTCAATAATGAGATTTGAGAAATACAAATTATACCTACAGCAAGCTGAGACCCTCCTCTCTTTAGCATGGACAATAGAGAACGACCACTAATCGGCCAAGCCGATATATCGTGCCGATATTGCTATTTTCTAGTCTTTCGGCACCCTTTTCTATAAACTTTGCCAATAGTCCCTTCACATAGCAAATCCAAGTGTCGACTCTAAAAACTGCTGCTATCCCAGCCGCCACTCACTGTCTGAGCCAAGAGCACTGAATAGTGCCGAGGAATGTCTAGCTGGGAAAATCAGAAGCAGGCTAGCTCAGTATTGAGAAACTGATGAATTGACACATTGACCAAAATAGAACATGTTGCAAATATTAATTTAGTTTATTCACTAATAGTAAGGCTTGTGTCGACTTGCCCAGACATGCATGCAATAAGCAAGCTAGCTAGCTAAGTAGATAGCTATGTGAAATGTTAGCAAAGTTGATGATAACTAAACCTTTCATCTGTGGTGTTAGCTAGCTAGCTAGTTATATTAGATACTATGCTATCTGGCTTTACAAACATGGTGCAAAGATATAAGATAGGAGCTAATAGCCAACGTAGCTACCTAACGTTACCTGGTTATCAACATGCACCATTTTTTTCCTGATCATTAATTATAAAAAATATAAAAATGCTATGCTGAACAAAAATATAAACACAACATGCAACAATCTCAACGATTTTTCTGAGTTACATGGGTGGGCCTGGGAGGGCATAGACCCACCTGATGGGGAACCAGGGCCAGCCAATCAGAATTCGTTTTTTCCAACAAAAGGGCTTTGTTACATATAGAAATGCTCCTCAGTTTCATCAGCTGTACTGGTGTCTGGTCTCCGATGATCCCACAGGTAAAGATGCCAGATGTGGAGGTCCTGGGCAGGCATGGTTTCACTGACATGTTCAACCTGTCCCTGACCGAGTCTGTAATACCAACATGTTTCAAGCAGATCAGCATAGTCCCTGTGCCCAAGAACACTAAGGTAACCTGCCTAAATGACTACCGACCCGTATCACTCACATCTGTAGTCATGAAGTGCTTTGAAAGGCTGGTCATGGCTCACATCAACACCATTATCCCAGAAACCCTAGACCCAATCCAATTTGTATAGCGCCCCAACAAATCCACAGATGACGCAATCTCTATTGCACGCCACACTGCCCTTTATCACCTGGACAAAAAGGAACACCTACGTGAGAATGCTATTCGTTGACTACAGCTCAGCGTTCAACACCGTAGTGCCCACAAAGCTCATCACTAAGCTAAGGACCCTGGGACTAAACACCTCCCTCTGCAACTGGATCATGGAATTCCTGACGGGTTGCCTCCAAGTGGTAAGGGTAGGGAACAACACATCTACCACGCTGATCCTCAACAGAGGTGCCCCCCCTGCGTACTCAGTCCCCTCCTGTACTCCTTGTTCACCCA
Organism: Salvelinus alpinus; assembly: GCF_045679555.1. NCBI lineage: Eukaryota > Metazoa > Chordata > Actinopteri > Salmoniformes > Salmonidae > Salvelinus > Salvelinus alpinus. The sequence continues at coordinate 57,833,331 of NC_092088.1, read as the reverse complement.
TAACTGCATGGCAAGCCCGACTCCAACACCATTATTAAGTCTGCCAACAACACAACAGTGATCAACGATGAGACAGCCTATAGGGAGGAGGTCAGTGACCTGGCAGTGTGGTGCCAGCATAACGACCTCTCCCTCACCGTGGTAAAGACAAAGTAGATGATTGTGGAGTACAGGAAAAGGAGGGCCGAGCACGCCCCCATTCTCATCGGTGGGGCTGTAGTGGAGCAGGTTGAGAGCCTCAAGTTCCTTTGTGTCCACATCACCAACTAACTGTCATGGTCCAAACACACCAAGACAGTTGCGAAGAGGGCACGACAATGCCTATTCTCTCTCAGGAGACTGAAAAGACTTGGCATGTGTCCTCAGATCCTCAAGAAGTTCTATAGCTGCACCATCGAGAGCATCCTGACTGGTTGCAGCACCACCTGGTATGGCAACTGCTCGGCCTCCGACCGCAAGGCACTACAGAGGGTAGTGCGTACGGCCCAGTACATCACTGAGGCCAAGCTTCCTGCCATCTAGGAGCTTTATACCAGGCGGTCAGAGGAAGGCCCTAAAAATTGTCAAAGACTCTAGCCACCCTAGTCATAGACTGTTCACTCTGCTACCGCACGGCAAGTGTACTGGAGCGCCAAGTCTAGGTCCAAAAGGCTTCTTAACAGCTTCTACCCCCAAGCCATAAGACTCCTGAACATCTAACCAAATGGCTACCAGGACTATTTGCGTTTTTACGCTGCTGCTACTCTCTGTTTATTATCTATGCATTGTCACTTTACCTCTACCTACATATACATATTACCTCGACTAACCTGTGTCCCTGCACATTGACTCTGTACCGGTACCCCCCCCGTATATAGCTTCGTTACTGTTATTTTATTATTGCTCTTTAATTATTTGTTATTTTTCTATTTTCTTAAATTGTTTTATTTTTATTTTCATTTGTTTACTTCCGTTTTATTTAGTTAATACTTTCATAACACCTATTTTTGTCTTGAAACTGCATTGTTGGTTAAGGGCTTGTCAGTAAGCATTTCACTGTAAGGTTTACCTACACCTGTTGTATTCGGCGTATGTGACAAATAAAACTTGATTTGATTTGTGGAGACTGCTCTCCCTAGAAGCTGTATGGAAAAGACTGGGTTAGATTCTATAGGACCAGAGAGACTGATCGGGGTAAACGGAGTCAATGGAGTTCACTTCACATGCATGGAGAGGAGACTAAGTTTTCCGAAAAGAAAGTTATTTTTGCGGAGGAAGTGGAGAGTGGTGTCTTTCTTCATAAGGGTGTGATGATGTGTGATTATTTAGGTTAGGCTCACTGTGGCTTGACACTGGGTATCTGCTCCATCCATGCACTAGGCAGTGGGAATCTTCCAGACTGATGCTGCTGTTGACCTGGCAGTAAAACTCTTCTCTCCTTCTGTGCTGCTGAGTAGACCTATATTCGTCTAGATTAAAGCTGATGATGAAGTACATGACGTAGGCATATTATCTACAGATGATATATCAGCGACAGTATTCTGTGACTCAGGGAGGCTGATGTTCCTGAAGGTGTTTGCGAATGTGTCACTCCAATTTAAGATTTAACCTAGATATGTGATGTCTAAAGAACAACCCTCAGGAAAAGATGTGCAAACATGTTTACTTGCAATACCTCCTTCACCCAGAGGGTGGCAGTGACATCTCGTTGTTCCCTGCTTTCCCAGAAAACGTGTGGGGTGGGGGGGTTGTATGTGTTGGGCGGCATGCTGTTGCTCTGTTTGCACACAGACACAGGCACAGCTATCTACAGGGCCCTGAAGCTGCAACAGGCCCACACACACACACTTCAGCTCCCATCTCTATCCCTGGCTCCGGCTGTCACAAGACGCCCTAGCCCTGTCATAACACGGTGCACTGCAGTAATTGTAGATTTCACAGCACTCCAAGGACAGCCACTGACTCCAACACGAAGTGACAGACAAAGACGTGGTGGATAGCCTTGAGTTTGTACCGTCCTCACATTTTTGCTTTCCATTTTGTACGTGGTTTGTCTGCAACAAAGTATTCCCTGAATTGGCAAATTAACAATACAATATTATTACATTAGCCTAGCTGACAGATAGGTTAGGCAATGCCATAACATAACCTAACCTATCATCCACCTGCATTAGCTATTAATACACCACTCCAAGCAATCCTATAGATCTAAATGAATTCATTGGTTTAGAAAGCTCTGGTTAATGTTCTGTTTGTGTTTTAGTCATGGAGAATCCTGGTGTTCGGGATGCTGAATGTTCTTTGTACTGGCTGCCTGCTGATGTGGTGCAGCTCCACCAACAGTATGGGTGAGTACTCATCTACATGACACAGTGTTCCACACAGCCAGCCAGGCAGAGTTAGCCTAGAGGTTAGAGGGCCCACTGAGTAAACAAGGACATCTATGGACTACAGCTTTGGATACTACATAGTAGAGTACATCAGTGAGAACACTATGTACTGACATTGTTCTGATACTGTGCTCAGACATAATTCTGTTCTCCCTTAAGTTCTTCACCTAGGGCACTTGCAGTTCCCACCATTATAGTGATTATTCTCCAGCTTCCTAGATCCACTTATGATGTCACATATCCAGAGGGGGAGAGATCCCATATTACAGAGTCCTGCTGACCCATAGGAATAGTAATTAATCTACTATGTTCTGACCTCCCACCCCCACGCAGATTAGATCTCTGCTGGTGTTATTGTGATGGTGTGTTCAGGGCTCTAAAGTGCGACCATTGTGGCCGCATATGCTCCTAAATATTTTGCTGTTCGGCTTTTAATTTGGGCGGACCAGTGCGCCTAAAAAGAAATCATCCAGATGTAATGATGCAGAAAATAGGATCCCTCATTCAAATCAAATGTTATTTGCCATATACGCCGAGTACAACAGGTGTAGACCTTTACGTGAAATGCTTACTTTACAAACCCTTAACCAACAATGCAGTTTTAAGAAAAATAAGTGTTAAGTAAAAAATAACATAGTTAAAGAGCAGCAATGAAATAAGAGTAGCGAGGCTATATACAGGGGGTACTGGTACAATGTGCGGGGGCACAGGTTAGTCGCGATAATTGAGGTAATATGTACATGTAGGGAGAGTTAAAGTGACTACGCATAGATAATAACCATAGAGTAGCAGCAGCGTAAAAAGGGGGGGGGGGGGGGCATAGTCTGGGTAGCCATTTGATTAGCTGTTCAGGAATCTTATGGCTAAGGGGTAGAAGCTGTTAAGAAGCCTTTTGGACCTAGACTTGGCGCTCCAGTACACTTGCCGTGCGGTAGCAGAGAGAACAGTCTATGACTAGGGTGGCTGGAGTCTTTGACAATTGTTAGGGCCTTCCTCTGACACCGCCTGGTATAGAGGTCCTGGATGGCAGGAAGCTTGGCCCCAGTGATGTACTGGGCCGTACGCACTCCCCTCTGTAGTGCCTTGCGGTCGGAGGCTGTTGCCATACCAGGCAGTGCTGCAACCAGTCAGGATCCTCTCGATGGTGCAGCTGTATAACTTTTTGACGATCTGAGGACCCATACCAAATCTTTTCAGTCTCCTGAGAGAGAATAGGCTTTGTCGTAACCATGATAGTTTGTTGGTGATGTGGACACTAAGGAACTTGAAGCTCTCAACCTGCTCCACTACAGCACCATTGATGAGAATGTGGGTGTGCTCGGTCCTCTTTTTCCTGTATTCCACAATCCACTCCTTTGTCTTTGACACGTTGAGGGAGAGGTTGTTATCCTGGCACCACACGGCCAGGTTTCTGACCTCCTTCCTATAGGCTGTCTCATCGTTGTCGGTGATCAGGCCTACCACTGTTGTGTCGTCGGCAAGCTTAATGATGATGTTAAGTAACTGCTGCTACTCGCTGTTTGTTTGTTACCTATGCATAGTCACTTCGCCCCCACCTACATGTACAGATTAACTCAACTAGCCTGTACCCCCACACACTGACTCGGTACCGGTGCCTCCTGCATATAGCCTCGTTATTCTTATTTTGTTACTTTTTTATTTTAGTCTACTTGGTAAATATTTTCTTCTTCTTGAACTGCACTGTTGGTTAATGGCTTGTAAGTAAGCATTTCACGGTAAAGTCTACACTATTCGGCGCATGTGACGAATAAAGTTTGATCTGAGGGCCTGACCATGCTGTCATGGGTGAACAAGGATTACAGGAAGGGACTGAGTACGCACCACTGAGGGGCACCCGTGTTGAGGATCACTGTGGCAGATGTGTTGTTACCTACCCTTACCACCTGGGGGTGGCCCGTCTGGAGGTCCATGATCCAGTTGCAGAGGGAGGTGTTTAGTCCCAGGGTCCTTAGCTTATTGATGAGCTTTGAGGGCACTGTGGTGTTGAACGCTGAGCTGTAGTCAATAAATAGCATTCTCACGTAGGTGTTCCTTTTGTCCAAGTGGGAAAGGGCAGTGCTGAGTGCAATATAGATTGCATAATCTGTGAATCTGTTGGGGCGATATGCAAATTGGAGTGGGTCTAGGGTTTCTGGGATATTGGTGTTGATGTGAGCCATGACCAGCCTTTCAAAGCACGTCATGGCTACAGACGTGAGTGCTCCGGGTCGGTAGTCATTTAGGCAGGTTACCTTAGTGTTCTTGGGCACAGGGACTATGGCGGTCTGCTTGAAACATGTTGGTATTACAGACTCAGTCAGGGACAGGTTGAAAATGTCAGTGAAGACATTTGTCAGCGCATGCTCGGAGCACACGTCCTGGTAATCCGTCCAGCCCTGCGGCCTTGTGAATGTTGATCTGTTTAAAAGTCTTACTCACATCGGCTATGGAGAGAGTGATCACACAGTTGTCCGGAACAGCTAATGCTCTTATGCACGCTTCAGTGTTGTTTGCCTCGAAGCGAGCATAGAGGTAATTTAGCTCGTCTGGTAGGCTCTGGTCACTGGGCAGTTCGCGCCTGTGCTTCCCTTTGTCAGTAATCGTTTGCAAGCCCTGCCACATCCGACGAGCGTCGAAGTCGGTGTTGTACGATTCAGTCTTAGTCCTTTATTTACACTTTGCCTGTTTGATGGTTCGTCTGAGGTCATAGCGGGATTTATTATTTGCGTCCAGGCAACTCTACCCTTTAGCTCAGTGCGCATGTTGCCTGTAATCTATGGCTTCTGGTTGAGTGCATGTACGTACGGTCTCTGTGGGGATGATGTCATCGATGCACTTGTTGATGAAGCCAGTGACTGATGTGGCGTACTCCTCAATGCTATCGGAAGAATCCCCGGAACATATTCCAGTCTGTGTATGTCCAAATGTATGTCCTTGAACCGATTTTATTTTAAAATCACACAAAGAAGAAGATAAGGATAATATAGTTGCTAATGTCAGCCTGCAGTACCCCGGTCGGCCTTCAACTTGACTTAGTCGTTGCAGGCTTGCACTGAGTTAGCCTGCAACGTCACTTCCTGAAGTAAACTTATGTCAAACTGTTATGTCTCCATGAAACGCAATCTTAACCAACTTAATATGGCTTCAATGCGCTATTGAGTCTTCACATTGTAATGAATGGTGTCACGTGATCGATGGCTTTGTCCATTCATATATACAGTCATTGGTGTGTGGTGCTCGAATGTCTAGTAGGGCTGGGCGAAATGGCCAAAATATCCTATCACAATATTTTTCTCATTTTTATGTTATTTTATGTTTTATGTTCAAATTATGCTTCATGAGTAGTGCTTGACCCTAATGTGGCAACAAATACATTCTAAGTGGTTTTAATGGGACTTTCTCTCTGCTGATAGTTTTATACTGTTCAATCAAAATGTTCAGCATTTTCATAAATTTCTGCATTTCCTTCACTCATTTATCATTTCCACACTGGACCAAATTTGTTTTGTATTTGTATGCCTCTAATTTGTAAAAAAGTTACTTAATCAGAATAATTACTGTGTGTGTGTGCGCTGTAGAAGCTAGTGGATGTTGTTTTCGCAGAGGGATGTCTGGTTGGTGCTCAGACCGGAGCAATTCTGTAGTGGGCTTTAGCGTTATTATAGTGTGGCAGCGGGGCAAATTACATTGAACCAAAATATAAACGTAATGTGTTGGTTTCATGAGCTGAATTAAAGATCCCAGCAGAAAAATATTATTTCTCTAAAATGTTAAGCACAAATTTGTTTACGTCCCTGTTGGTGAGCATTTCTCTTTTGCCAAGATAATCTATCCATATGACAAGTTTGCCATATCAAGAAGCTGATTAAACAGCATGCTCATTACACAGGTGCACCTTGTGCTGGGGACAAAAGGCCACTAAGGCCACTTCTCAGGGAAGCTCATCTGTGTGCTCGTCGTCCTCACCAGGGTCTTGACCTGACCGCAGTGCAACATCGTAACCGACTTCAGTGGGCAAATGCTCACCTTCGATGGCTACTGGCACGCTGGAGAAGTGTGCTTTTCACAGATGAATCCCATTTTCAACTGTACCGGGCAGATGTGTGGGTTAGCGGTTTGCTGATGTCAGCCTTGTGAACAGAGTGCTCCATGGTGGAGGTGGGGATATGGAATTGGCAGGCATAAGCTACGGACAAGGAACACAATTGCTTTTTATCTTTGGCAATTTGAATGCACAGAGATACCATGACGAGATCCTGAGGCCCATTGTCGTGCCATTCATCCGCCGCCATCACCTCATGTTTCAGCATGATCAAGCACGACCCCATGTCGCAAGGATCTGTACACAATTCCTGGAAGCTGAAAATGCCATAGTTCTTCCATGGCCTGCATACTCACCACACGTCACCATTGAGCATATTTGGGATGCTCTGGATCGACGTGTATGACAGCGTGTTCCAGTTCCCGCCAATATCCAGCAACTTCGCACAACCATTGAAGATGAGTGGGACAACATTCCACAGGCCACAATCAACAGCCTGATTAACTCTATGCGAAGGAGATATGTTGCACTGCATGAGGCAAATGGTGGTCACACCAGATACTGACTGGTTTTCTGATCCACACCTAGGATTGTTGCGGTGACCATATTACCGCCACACCGGCCATCACAAGTGATGGAGGCAGTCAAATTCCACATGACCGTTTAGTCACGGTAATTAGGCGTCTCCAATCTCTGCTGCTGATGATGGTCATTAGTAGTCTACAAAACTTGCTAACTGCCTGGTACTCAGCACTCTATTGTCCCTCTAATCACTCTGACATCAATGCAAATGTAATAGAAAATCTAAACAAACAAACACTTCATGAGAGCTCGTGTTGCGCAACATTTCTATAGGCTACCCAATTTCCGCTAATAGAAAGAGGATTCCATCAGGTTTCTATAGGCTAGGCCTACTATATTAAGCACATTGATTATATTTACAATAGGAGTATAGCCTACCTTGCTGGCATGAAAATAAACCCCCGGGAAAATCGTCCTCAATTCGCTATTTAAGTGCATAGATGACATGTATTTTTTCAGGTGCATGATAATGGTCCATTCTAAATCAAAACAAATGTCACACATATATATTATTTAGTATATGTAAAGACAATATTAAATCAAGAATAGTCTGATGGGTGCCAATTTTACCCTATCACTTGTGAATTACATGTCACTTGTGAATGATGCCCAGCATAAGAAACAATGCCTTTTTTTTTTTTTTGCAACTTGTTCAACTCATAGTCGCACACCTCATGTAGTCTAGCCCATAGGCCTATATGTTTTAATAAGGTTTGTATAACTTCTTAAAATTAAAGCACATTAATCCGCTTTACAAGGGTTGTAGAGTCTAACTGGCATGTATAAGCAGCACGGAAGATAATTTTCACCAAATTATGTTATAATTTGCACCTTTATAATAAAAGCATTTCATGCATAATTGCATTTGCGGTCACTTTTGATAATGTTGTTTTCTGCTAATGGAACATTTGTGCTTATAACCTACTACCATGTGCGCATTTCTGCTCTTATGTGAAGAAATAACCTCATAGTTAATCAACATTTTAAGCTAAATGTTCTGCCACATTTCATAAAAAGTTTTTTTTTATGCTAATGGTTGTATTAATTTGGGATCTATCGCATCCCACAACTTTCCCAGACTGTTTGGAATATTTATTTCTCACACAGAATAGAATAGGTTGAGTGAGAGAAGCTTCGGATTGCGCAGCACACTCAGGGAGAAGGGCACAACGCATCACTCCGGGCCTCAAAAGGCATGGATTTTTTTAGGGTGCATTATGGCCACACCTTTGTGGCCATAATGCACCCTAAAAAAATCCATGCCTTTGGCTGTGAAGTTCAAGTAATTATCAAGTGCTGGTCAAATTGTGAATGACAGACTATTGGAGTGTGTACAGCCTGCGCAAAAAAAACAAAGCAGAGCTCATGCCTTTCAAGCGACTTTTTTCAAATCATCATTAGTCACATCATGCAGCCTTACAATGTATTAAAAATCTAAACATATAGCCCAACGTTTGTAGAACAACTAAAGTTACATTAATAACTAAATTAAGCATGTAGGAGTACCAATTTCTTTGTAAACCGCTCAACAAAGAATAGATGCATGTGGACTCCCTCAAACCGTTTTGAGAAAATATGTATTTTTTTTTCCCAGCTTTGTTCAATTGTATTCTTCATACTATAAAATAATGCAATGGATTTCTAAGCAAATCTTGTCTGCTAAATGAACTAGTGTAGCCCACAGCCATTTGGCATAGCCAGATCAGGACCTAACATAAGGACAACTCAGAGTATGCTATTATGTTCTTCTGAAATAGACATTTTCTTCATATCATGCTTCTTTAGACCTGTCTAAAATAAATTATGGATTTATTGTGAAGGTGTAGGCTATATTACATGGATTTATTAGACTTTTTTAAATGGCTTGTAGGTTACAGTATATGTGGAAGCCAGGAGATGCTAAATCTGTTTATGTTAATTGACGGTCAATTACCGTGAGACTGACAGTTATTTGCTTGACAATCGCCGGCCGACAAAATTTTGTGACCGCCACAGCCCTATCCCCACCCTTTAAAAAAAAAAAAAAAACTGTGACCAACATATGTATATTTGTAAACCCAGTCATGTGAAATCCATAGATTAGGGCCTAATTCATTTATTTCAATTGACAGATTTTCCTTTTATGACCTGTAACTCAGTAAGATCTTTAAAATTGTTGCATGTTGCATTTTTATTTTTGTTCAGTGTAGCTCTCTTCCACATCTCAATAAGTTTTCCAGTCATTGCATAAAGACCCTGATGTGGCGCTCTGCGCGTTTTGGTTTCTGGTTCATTCGATTCCCTTTCCTTCCTGTCCTCTCTTTCCATCCCTCCCACTTCATAGTAAACAATGCCACCATTACAGCAAAGTTACACTACCTCAGCTGCTGCTGCAAAGGAGATGTACGATTGTCATACTTGTGCTGTACTGCCTCTGGTGCCTTGGGTGGACTTTAATTATTCCAGGAGAGTGTAATAATCATGACCTGAGGGACGGTGTGATTACGAGAATCTCTAATTGCGTTTTTATACGATAATGCACCAAGGCCATGCAGCAGGGAACCACAGAATGCGGTGTTTGCATAATCAGGCCATAATTTATCCTGTCAGCGGCCATATAGTCACAGGGAGAGGAAGAGCGAGGAAGGGCTGAGAACAAGTCTGAAGTCCCCATCAGCAGCACTGAGCTTCATCACTGTGACTGGTCTTAGCTGTGAATGTAGCTGCTTGGTTGTGAGACAGCGGCTTACTGAAGAGATCTCCCGTTGTAAACTTGAGCAGGATCTGTGTTTCCATTACAATTTCCTTGCAGGTTGGATAGAATCAATGTTCACTCCACAGAGTTTGATGCAAACCGGAGGGTGACGCGGCCTTCACTGATCTGTAAAGTTCAAGCTCAGGGTTTGTCGTGAAGCGAGATAATGATTAACTGAGATAAAATGATCTCATTGTTCCACTTTCCAATTCAGTGACACCCTCTCTCTGACTTTTAGGTATACTTAAAGTACATTTCATAAAGCGGTTGTTAAACAAGTGTTCACAACATTACTTGGAAGAGAACACATAATTAACAGTGACATTGCAGGCTATTACTTGGCTTACCATGTATGGTGAATAGAATACATCTAGGCCCTGCAATAAACTAGTGCCCTCTCCAGCTGCCTCACATTACAGAAACAGGAGATAGGGCAGGAGCCTATGTGCTGTTCTGGCTCGGGTGAGGCTACTTACTTATTTAGGTCACATTTTTTGTATATCGAGTGTCTGGATGAATCGAGAACACCATAAATTGAAAAGGTGGCCTATCCTTTAAGATACCATTACCAAGAAGTCTTGAAAATTCGAAAGGAAGACATTGCACTGCAACCAATGAGTTGGTTTCTCATCTGAAAAAAAAAAAGAGTCCTTGATCTCTTAGGAAGCTACTTTTGCTGATATATGTACATTATCCTAGCCTAATAGCTATGAAAAATAGTGGGAAGATATTAGCTTGTAATTTACTGAATTGTTGCCAATTCTGGAAGAATAATATATGCTTTTTTCTGAGACTTTTATAAGGTAGCTACCGGAAATATTTGTACATGTTTTGACCCGACTAAGATCTTCTGGATCAAAACGAGATTAAATGGGGAAAATATTTGGCATCAAACAGTGTGTAGGCCTTTGTTCTTTTCACGTATGTACCATTAGCCCAGCACCTACGTTTCTTGATGGATGTGCATATTACCACAACCATTTCTTCAGCTGAAAATGTTCCCATTCGATAGCAGTATTAGATTCGATTTTTCTTTGTCTGATTTTCACAGAAATTTGCTTAACATACAAGAAAATCCACTGTGATATGGTGAAAGACATGGCATAGGCCCGACATAACATCAAACATACACAAGAATAATGACCGCTTAAAGTGGAACTGACAGCATTTTAGCAACATGAAATGTTATTTTAATGTGTTCATATACACCCCCAGGAAGAATATGACACAGTCAAGCGAGCACTTAGATATGGTAATTTTCACGTTTTCATCATTTGGGAATTACGTATACTAAGGCATTTTGTTTAAATTCTATAGCAATATAGAGTGGGAAAGCGGCCGTGCATTTGCACAAATAATAGACACTGCAGGAATTTAAACCTAATAAAAACATGTCTCGTCCAGGACGGAGTCTACGCAGACCAGTGCGCTATAGCCAATCAGAGCTATAGTAGGCCTTTATGCAAATACACTTTTTGCCACACGGGCCTGCCATCATACACTTTGAACTGGACTGTGTGTTTACAGGCAGTTGCAGCAGCGTGACTTTAGATCATAAGAACGTATTTGCAAAAAGCCACAAAATAAACTTGAATGGATTTCTGCAAATACAGTTGAAGTCGGAAGTTTACATACACTTATGTTGGAGTCATTAAAACTCGTTTCTCAACCACCACCAATTTCTTGTTATCAATCTATAGTTTTGGCAAGTCGGTTAAGACATCTAATTTGTGCATGACACAAGTCATTTTTTCCAACAATTGTTTACAGACAGAATTTTTATTTTTTATTTTTTTATTTTTAATACTTATTCACCATTTATTGTATCACAATTCCAGTGGGTCAGAAGTTTACATACACTAAGTTGACTGTGCCTTTAAACAGCTTGGAAAATTCCAGAGAATTATGTCATGGCTTTTGATATGTCAATTAGCCTCATTTGAGTCAATTGGAGGTGTACCTGTGGATGTATTTCAAGGCCTACCTTCAAACTCAGTGCCTCTTTGCTTGACATCATGGGAAAATCAAAAGATATCAGCCAAGACCTCAGAAAAAAAATTGTAGACCTCCAAGTCTGGTTCATCCTTGGGAGCAATTTCCAAATGCCTGAAGGTACCACATTCATCTGTACAAACAATAGTTCACAAGTATAAACATCATGTGACCACGCAGCCGTCATACCGCTCAGGAAGGAGACGCGTTCTGTCTCCTAGAGATGAACGTACTTTGGTGCGAAAACTGCAAATCAATCCCAGAGCAACAGCAAAGGACGTTGTGAAGATGCTGGAGGAAATGGGTACAAAAGTATCTATATCCACAGTAAAACGAGACCTATATCGACATAACCTGAAAGGCCGCTCAGCAAGGAAGAAGCCGCTGCTCCAAAACCGCCATCAAAAAGCCAGACAACGGTTTGCAACTGCACATGGGGACAAAGATTGTACTTTTTGGAGAAATGTCCTCTGGTCTGATGAAACAAAAATAGAGCTGTTTGGCCATAATGACCATCGTTATGTTTGGAGGAAAAAGGGGGAGGCTTGCAAGCCGAAGAACACCATCCCAACCGTGAAGCACGGGGGTGGCAGCATCATGTTGTGGGGGTGCTTTGCTGCAGGAGAGACTGGTGCACTTCACAAAATAGATGGCATCATGAGGCAGGAAAATTATGTGGATATATTGAAGCAACATCTCAAGACATCAGTCAGGAAATTAAAGCTTGGTCGCAAATGGTTCTTCCAAATGGACAATGACCCAAGCATACTTCCAAAGTTGTGGCAAAATGGCTTAAGGACAACAAAGTCAAGGTATTGGAGTGGCCTGCACAAAGCCCTGGCCTCAATCCTATAGAAAATGTGTGGGCAGAACTGAAAAAGCGTGTGCAAGCAAGGAGGCCAACAAACCTGACTCAGTTACACCAGCTCTGTCAGGAGGAATGGGCCAAAATTCACCCAACTTATTGTGGGAAGTTTGTGGAAGGTACCTGAAACGTTTGACCCAATTTAAAGACAATGCTACCAAATACTAATTGAGTGTATGTAAACTTCTGACCCACTGGGAATGTGATTAAATAAATAATTATCTCTGCTAATATTCTCTTCAAATAAAGTGGTGATCCTACCTGACCTAAGACAGGGAATTTTTACTAGGATTAAATGTCAGGAATTGTGAAAAACTGAGCGTAAATGTAGTTGGCTAAGGTGTATGTACACTTCCGACTTCAACTGTATGTAAGTACCACTGGAGTCCTCTTACATTTGGGAACATTACATTCCTATTGATCAAACAACCATGAAAAGGTAGGCTATCTCTCCCTCAGTTATACACATCAACAATATCAACAACTAATGCTTGCCACAGCATGATGAGCAAAAAAGGAATATCTTGATAACACCTCAAACTTTTTCAGTTTGTTGAATGTCAAAATTGCACTGATAAACGATGGGTAATTGTAGCTTATTTGTCCTTCTGCAGCTTGCCTGCCAATGCATGCTTGTCCCAACCAATCACGCAAGCTATCTGGCTAATATTGGCTAGCTAGCTACTTCCAGAAACAAATGAGGGAACACCACACTGACCATTTTACTCACCCTGACTGATCTGGTTAGGCTGTTTACATGTTTTCTAGAGTGTTCATGACTAACTATTACTTTTTCTGCCTACGTTTACTGACAGCGGGCAGATTGAGCTGGTTTTAGTTATTCTGTGCTCTGGAACACAGACGAGTGTGCTCTGAAATTGGGGTAGATAGCCAGAGTGAATTTGCAAACGAAAGAGATGCTAACTGGATAACAGTTGTTCAACTTCTTGTTAGATACCCAAATTACCCCTGCATTTCTAGCTTTGTATAGCCACCGATAAGAAACAATATGAGGAGGGAAAAAGTCACTTAATCACTCCAATGACATGACCTTCTCCTAGCAGCTAGCTATCTAGCTAACGTTAGGCTCCATGTTTTTAGCTTGCTACATAAATAAATACGCTAGCCTATTAGCCAATTTATGACTGACTGGTGATCATTGCCCTTGTTAGTTTGATTGTATGGACATTACAAGTCATTAAACTGCATCCATCTTTTCTGCCAACAATGCCTTTGTCATGCAATGTTGAGTCAAATATTTATTTTTTAGGCAGTTTTCAGCAGACTTGTTAGCCTAGCTTTTGCCTGTACCGTGACACTGTTGTACCAAGCAGTGATGCACTCTGGATAGTGGAGAAGAACAAGTTCAGAATTTCTGAGCCTGCCCCGAAAGACCTCAGCCTGCAAAGAAAGTACATGCGTTGTTGCACCTTAGCACACATAGTCCACATGGACACTCCATCTCAGGTCATGGTCAACATGTACGCCCAGATATTTATATGAGTCGACCTGCTGCATCTGTTCACTGTGAATGATGACCTGGTTCCGGTCAGCCACTGACGTGGGGTCAAAGATAACGACGTGTTTTTTTTTTACATTCAGGACCAGAGAATTTGTGTCACACCAGGCTGTTTACACTGTCTAGGTACAGAGGGAGGTTGCTGTTGTCACCCATTAAGGCCAGCAGGACGGTGTCATCTGAGAACTTAATTATGTGATGCTTGGTGTTTTGATTTGTGCAATCGTTGGTATTCAGAATGAAGAGGACGGGTGAGCTCACACAACCTTGCGGACCCCCGCAGCTGGTGACCACAGGAGGGGGAAAGGGTGTTGTTTACCTTGACCAACTGAGTTCTGTCACTGAGAAATGAGTGATAGAAGGGAATCAGGTGTGGGTTAATGTCCAGTTCTTTCATTTTGGTTAGGAGAAGGTTTGATTGTATGATGTTAAAGGCAGAGGAATCTATAAAGAGTGCTCTGGTGTAGGTTTTTGGTTGGTCAAGGTGTTTCTGGATCAGGTGTGAGGGTGGTCACTGCCTCCTCTGTACTGCACCCGTTTCTATAGGCAAACTGGTAGGCGTCCACATTCCTATCCACAGAGATTTTTAGGTACCGAACCACTATTCTCTCCGGAGATTTGATGAGCACTGAGGTCAGGGCCACTGGTCAGTAGTCATTGTGCTCCATGGGGCATGGCTTTTTTGGGGATTGGGATGATGTGAGATGTTTTCCAGGTTTGTGGTATTGTGTGTGAGTCGAGGGATAACTGGAAGATGGATTGCCAGACTGGACCAAGCTCCTCAGCGGTGAGGAGGAGTGGGCTCACATTATCTGGCCCTGAGGCCTTCCTTGGGTTCAGCTGTTTAAAAACCTTTGTCACCTGCTCTGTGGTAATTATGATTTCCACTGCGTCAGAGGTAGGGACAGTCTGTAGGACTACAAAGTAGGCATTTGTGTAATTTTTGGATGTTGCCGAGCAGCGCACGGCAAGTATCTGATAATGGTGCCTTAAAGGGTGGTGTTGGGAGGTTTCCAGAGGGGAATTTAAATTGTATTTCCTTGATTCTTTGCGTCCTCTGCTCACCTCTTCCTCAAAACGCATTTTGTGTGTGTGTAACTTATCCTAAAGTGGTGAGCTGTTCCGTAGCCTTTCAGAATAAAACATATGAGTCTACAGGATGCCGTTTGGTGTTGTCAGCTGGTCCAGATCAAATTTTGCACCGGTAGACTAGATAAAGTTTCAAGCTTTTGAAAAATGCTTTAATTTGATATGCACATTCCTCTTTTGTCAACACTTCTTTTAGCTGGATCAATACTCGCTGCGGAACATGGGTTGTGTAGGTCATTACAGACAAACACAAACTGACTGCACGCAGTTAATGTTTTCAAGGCCAATGATCCTCTAGGTTTATTCCCTTCTTATACTGTGTTTGTTTACTATGCCAATTATTCTGCTAAATTGATACGGGGGATTATACTGGATGGTTATAGTGGGTTACTTTTAAGCATTTTTAATGCTCCTTTGTGATTTCTGGAAATTCAGGACTTTTCAGCGTTGATGGTGTTATGGAACATGGACACACACACACACACACACACACACACACACACACACACACACACACACACACACACACACACACACAGAGGTTAGTTGATCAGTGTGAGTGTGTTTTCATGTGATAGGTTATGTTTGTTTTTGTGTTAGTTGGTGCATCTGATGTCTTTCTGCTCCTTTTATATCAGACAGCATCCTGTCAGAAGCACTAGTCTCTGGGACTGTGTGTTCCCGCCGTACACCGTATTTCTACAGCTGGAGGAAGCCAAGCGAAAGGAGGTCAAGTGCCTGTTCTGCAGGCTTATAAACACCCCTCCTCCCTTATCCTCCCTTATCTTCCCCATCCTCATCCTTCCTCCTGCTCAGGGAGCGAGAGAGCTGAATGAAAGGGTTTACCCTGTCGGACAACCCCCCTAGTCTGAGCTGCTGGCCCAGTGTGGCTCTCAGGAGACTGGCATGGTGGCAAACTCTATGCAGATGCCCCCCAAAAACGTATGTGGTTAAGAGAGTGTGACTGAGAGTGATGGAAAAAGAGAATGTGTGTGGCACTTGAGACTGAGCTTGTCCTCGCTAGGCTCTTGCAGCATGTGTGTCCAACTGTCCATGAGTTTGTTTGTTTGTCAGTGTGTGTTTGTTTGTCAGTGTGTGTTTGTTTGTCAGTGTGTGTTTGTACATGTGCGGCTGTGTGTAAGTGTGTGTGTGTGTGTGTGTGTGTGTTTTCGGTGAAGGGAGAGTTGGTTAGTCCCCAGGCCCCTCCTGTTCTTCCACGTTAGAGCACAGCTGGTGAAGCCATTGAGTCCCACAGGGCTATGAGTAAAGGGAACAGTCCTACATTCAGATTCACTGTCTGTTCCAAATGATTCTCAGCTTTGCCTATAATGAACTCACTTACTTTATTCCCCAAACGACCGCATCAGGAAGATCACATCTGCTTTACTTAGAATCTGTCTAAGTAAAGCACACCGTGATTTAAAGGTAATAATCGGTCCATGGGGTTAGCTTTTTTCATAGACATGTAGCTAATAGGCTAGAACTAGGTGATGTCGACAGTACAGTCGTGGCCAAAAGTTACAATGGACTACTGAAGTATAATTACAAGCATTTCATAATTGTCAAAGGCTTTTATTGACAATTACATGAAGTTGATGCAAAGAGTCAATATTTGCAGTGTTGACCCTTCTTTTTCAAGACCTCTGCAATCCGCCCTAGCATGCTATCAATTAACTTCTGGGCCACATCCTGACTGATGGCAGCCCATTCTTGCATAATCAATGCTTGGAGTTTGTCAGAATTTGTGGGGTTTTGTTTGTCCACCTGCCTCTTGAGGATTGACCACAAGTTCTCAATGGGATTAGGGTCTAGGGAGTTTCCTGGCCATGGACCTAAAATATTGATATTTTGTTCCCCGAGCCACTTAGTTATCACTTTTGCCTTATGGCAAGGTGCTCCATCATGCTGGAAAAGGCATTGTTCGTCACCAAACTGTTCCTGGATGGTTGGGAGAAGTTGCTCTCGGAGGATGTGTTGGTACCATTCTTTATTCATGGCTGTGTTCTTAGGCAAAATTGTGAGTGAGCCCACACCCTTGGCTGAGAAGCAACCCCACACATGAATGGTCTCAGGATGCTTTACTGTTGGCATGACACAACTAATGGTAGCGCTCACCTTGTCTTCTCCGGACAAGCTTTTTTCCGGATGCCCCAAACAATCGGAAAGGAGATTCATCAGAGAAAATGACTTTACCCCAGTCCTCAGCAGTCCAATCCCTGTACCCTTTGCAGAATATCAGTCTGTCCCTGATGTTTTTCCTGTAGAGAAGTGGCTTCTTTGCTGCCCTTCTTGACACCAGGCCATCCTCCAAAAGTCTTCGCCTCACTGTGTATGCAGATGCACTCACACTTGCCTGCTGCCATTCCTGAGCAAGCTCTGTACTGGTGGTGCTCCGATCCCGTAGCTGAATCAACTTTAGGAGACGGTCCTGGCACTTGCTGGACTTTCTTGGGCGCCCTGAAGCCTTCTTCACAACAATTGAACCGCTCTCCTTGAAGTTCTTGATGATTCGATAAATGGTTGATTTAGGTGCAATCTTACAGGCAGCAATATCCTTGCCTGTGAAGCCCTTTTTGTGCAAAGCAATGATGACGGCACGTGTTTCCTTGTAGGTAATCATGGTTGAGAGAAGAAGAACAATGATTCCAAGCACCACCCTCATTTTGAAGCTTACAGTCTGTTATTCGAACTCAATCAGCATGACAAAATGATCTCCAGCCTCGTCCCCGTCAACACTCACACCTGTGTTAATGAGAGAATCACTGACATGATGTCAGCTGGTCCTTTTGTGGCAGGGCTGAAATGCAGTGGAAATGTTTTTGGGGGATTCAGTTCATTTGCATAGCAAAGAGGGACTTTGCAATGAATTGCAATTCATCTGATCACTCTTCATAACATGGAGTATATGCAAATTGCCATCATACAAACTGAGGCAGCAGACTTTGTGAAAATTAATATTTGTCATTCTCAAAACTTTTGGCCACAACTGTATGTTCAGTACAGCTAATGTATGTCCTCATCTGCCTCATCTTATGTAATATTTTTAGAGCTACCATCCGTCCGAATGAGCTAATCTAATAGCGGCATCCGGTTTTGTTGCTGTTAAATTAAGAGGAGACTGTAGTAAGACACCTAAGACATTCCACAGGCACAGACTGAGATCCACCCTGACAACAGAAGCCTATCCAAGCCAAGTCTGGCCAGAGTGTATTCAGCTCAGGGTTGGAGCAGGGAGCTCGCTCTCCTGTCTCCAGGGCAGGGGACGATATCACTACAAGCTGGTCTGAAGCTCCTCAGGGGCCTGTCCTTGTACCCCTATTCATTTCTGACAGCCTACTTAAAGTGTAGAGTTCCAGTCTCCATCTGTAGCCTCGCGTTACACAAGCCTATTCCTTATTGGAAAAAAACTATGTGCTGCTCACCCATGTCTTCCTATTCAGAGGGCTACATCCTACTAGCCTCATCCATCAGGATTCAGTGTAGCTTGTCACTCTGACAACAGTAGGGCCACCTTGTATAAGGGGGGTGGGATGGGGTGCTCAATTACACTAAACTTTGGAATAGGTGAGAATTGACGGGCAGGTAGTTATTTTATATTTTTGATAACAACTAGAATTGTCTTTAGGCTGTGCTGCGCTGTGAAACACCAACTGTCAAGAGTGAACAAGTGAGAAATCTTTACATAGAACCTGCAGCTTTTTAAAGATGTGGTTAAAACCATAAAAATACAATCTCATTAAATTCTGTGGTTACAACACTATACCTTGACCATTATCATAACACTATCCTCCTAAATCAGTCGTGTACCCATCTTCACTTTGTTTCCACTGAATGGTGAATATAAATGTTGATCTCAGAGG
Organism: Salvelinus alpinus; assembly: GCF_045679555.1. NCBI lineage: Eukaryota > Metazoa > Chordata > Actinopteri > Salmoniformes > Salmonidae > Salvelinus > Salvelinus alpinus. Next base: position 57,814,279 of record NC_092088.1, on the reverse strand, counting down.
TCAGGTTTTCTTTCAAGCAGTTACTCCATTTATTTAGTGGTCTGGTGAAAGTTCTTCGTGAGAGCTAGTAGTCACAGCTAGCTTCAGGTTTTGGTTACTGATGGGTCAAGTTTGATGGTTCAACTCTATCTCATCAACAGTCGTGTTTTTATATATGTGTGTATGTATGTAAAATATATATACAGTGGGGAGAACAAGTATTTGATACACTGACAATTTTGCAGGTTTTCCTACTTACAAAGCATGTAGAGTTCTGTAATTTTTATCATAGGTACACTTCAACTGTGAGAGAAGGAATCTAAAACAAAAATCCAGAAAATCACATTGTATGATTTTTAAGTAATTAATTTGCATTTTATTGCATGACATAAGTATTTGATACATCAGAAAAGCAGAACTGAATATTTGGTACAGAAACCTTAGTTTGCAATTACAGAGATCATACGTTTCCTGTAGTTCTTGACCAGGTTTGCACACACTGCAGCAGGGATTTTGGCCCACTCCTCCATACAGACCTTCTCCAGATCCTTCAAGTTTCGGGGCTGTCGCTGGGCAATACGGACTTTCGGCTCCCTCCAAAGATTTTATATTGGGTTCAGGTCTGGAGACTGGCTAGGCCACTCCAGGACCTTGAGATGCTTCTTACGGAGCCACTCCTTAGTTGCCCTGGCTGTGTGTTTCGGGTCGTTGTCATGCTGGAAGACCCAGCCACGACCCATCTTCAATGCTCTTACTGAGGGAAGGAGGTTGTTGGTCAAGATCTCGCGATACATGGCCCCATCCATCCTCCCCTCAATACGGTGCAGTCGTCCTGTCCCCTTTGCAGAAAAGCATCCCCAAAGAATGATGTTTCCACCTCCATGCTTCACGGTTGGGATGGTGTTCTTGGGGTTGTACTCATCCTTCTATTCCTCCAAACACGGCGAGTGGAGTTTAGAGCAAAAAGCTCTATTTTTGTCTCATCAGACCACATGACCTTCTCCCATTCCTCCTCTGGATCATCCAGATGGTCATTGGCAAACTTCAGACGGTCCTGGACATGCGCTGGCTTGAGCAGGGGGACCTTGCGTGCGCTGCAGGATTTTAATCCATGACGGCGTAGTGTGTTACTAATGGTTTTCTTTGAGACTGTGGTCCCAGCTCTCTTCAGGTCATTGACCAGGTCCTGCCCTGTAGTTCTGGGCTGATCCCTCACATTCCTCATGATCATTGATGCCCCACGAGGTGAGATCTTGCATGGAGCCCCAGACCGAGGGTGATTGACCGTCATCTTGAACTTCTTCCATTTTCTAATAATTGTGCCAACAGTTGTTGCCTTCTCACCAAGCTGCTTGGCTATTGTCCTGTAGCCCATCCCAGCCTTGTACAGGTCTACAATTTATCCCTGATGTCCTTACACAGCTCTCTGGTCTTGGCCATTGTGGAGAGGTTGGAGTCTGTTTGATTGAGTGTGTGGACAGGTGTCTTTTATACAGGTAACGAGTTCAAACAGGTGCAGTTAATACAGGTAATGAGTGGAGAACAGGAGGGCTTCTTAAAGAAAAACTAACAGGTCTGTGAGAGCCGGAATTCTTACTGGTTGGTAGGTGATCAAATACTTATGTCATACAATAAAATGCAAATTAATTACTTAAAAATCATACAATGTGATTTTCTGGATTTTTGTTTTAGATTCCGTCTCTCACAGTTGAAGTGTACCTATGATAAAAATGACAGACCTCTACATGCTTTGTAAGTAGGAAAACCTGCAAAATCGGCAGTGTATCAAATACTTGTTCTCCCCACTGTACACAGTGGGGAGAACAAGTATTTGATACACTGCCGATTTTGCAGGTTTTCCTACTTACAAAGCATGCAGAGGTCTGTAATTTTTTATCATAGGTACACTTCAACTGTGAGAGAATCCAGAAAATCACATTGTATGATTTTTAAATAATTAATTTGCATTTTATTGGATGACATAAGTATTTGATCACCTACCAACCAGTAAGAATTCTGGCTCTCCCCACTGTGTGTGTGTGTGTGTGTGTGTGTGTGTGTGTGTGTGTGTGTGTGTGTGTGTGTGTGTGTGTGTGTGTGTGTGTGTGTGTGTGTGTGTGTGTGTGTAAAATATATATATATACACACACACACTTGTGTTTGTGTGCAAAACTATATGTGGTGTGTTATGACACACTTCTCCCCCCTGGGCCACTAAGGTGTGTGTGTGAAGGTAATGTGTGTGAAGCGTGTGAACGTTTAAACAAAGTTGGGATTGTTATCGTTTATAAATAAATGAATAAATTGTTTAGGGATATAGGGCTTTTAATATACACTGCTCAAAAAAATAAAGGGAACACTTAAACAACACAATGTAACTCCAAGTCAATCACACTTCTGTGAAATCATACTGTCCACTTAGGAAGCAACACTGATTGACAATACATTTCACATGCTGTTGTGCAAATGGAATAGACAAAAGGTGGACATTATAGGCAATTAGCAAGACATCCCCCTATAAAGGAGTGATTCTGCAGGTGGTGACCAGAGACCACTTCTCAGTTCCTATGCTTCCTGGCTGATGTTTTGGTCACTTTTGAATGCTGGCGGTGCTTTCACTCTAGTGGTAGCATGAGACGGAGTCTACAACCCACACAAGTGGCTCAGGTAGTGCAGTTCATCCAGGATGGCACATCAATGCGAGCTGTGGCAAGAAGGTTTGCTGTGTCTGTCAGCGTAGTGTCCAGAGCATGGAGGCGCTACCAGGAGACAGGCCAGTACATCAGGAGACGTGGAGGAGGCCGTAGGAGGGCAACAACCCAGCAGCAGGACCGCTACCTCCGCCTTTGTGCAAGGAGGAGCAGGTGGAGCACTGCCAGAGCCCTGCAAAATGACCTCCCGCAGGCCACAAATGTGCATGTGTCTGCTCAAACGGTCAGAAACAGACTCCATGAGGGTGGTATGAGGGCCCGACGTCCACAGGTGGGGGTTGTGCTTACAGCCCAACACCGTGCAGGACGTTTGGCATTTGCCAGAGAACACCAAGATTGCCAAATTCGCCACTGGCGCCCTGTGCTCTTCACAGATGAAAGCAGGTTCACACTGAGCACATGTGACAGACGTGACAGAGTCTGGAGACGCCGTGGAGAACGTTCTGCTGCCTGCAACATCCTCCAGCATGACTGGTTTGGCGGTGGGTCAGTCATGGTGTGGGGTGGCATTTCTTTGGGGGGCCGCACAGCCCTCCATGTGCTCGCCAGAGGTAGCCTGACTGCCATTAGGTACCGAGATGAGATCCTCAGACCCCTTGTGAGACCATATGCCGGTGCGGTTGGCCCTGGGTTCTTTCTAATGCAAGACCATGCTAGACCTATCGTGGCTGGAGTGTGTCAGCAGTTCCTGCAAGAGGAAGGCATTGATGCTATGGACTGGCCCGCCCGTTCCCCAGACCTGAATCCAATTGAGCACATCTGGGACATCATGTCTCGCTCCATCCACCAACGCCACGTTGCACCACAGACTGTCCAGGAGTTGGCGGATGCTTTAGTCCAGGTCTGGGACGAGATCCCTCAGGAGACCATCCGCCACCTCATCAGGAGCATGCCCAGGCGTTGTAGGGAGGTCATACAGGCACGTGGAGCCTCATTTTGACTTGTTTTAAGGACATTACATCAAAGTTGGATCAGCCTGTAGTGTGGTTTTCCACTTTAATTTTGAGTGTGACTCCAAATCCAGACCTCCATGGGTTGATAAATTTGATTTCCATTTATCATTTTTGTGTGATTTTGTTGTCAGCACATTCAGCTATGTAAAGAAAAAAGTATTTAATAAGAATATTTCATTCATTCAGATCTAGGATGTGTTATTTTTGTGTTCCCTTTATTTTTTTGAGCAGTGTATATATTTTTTTACAAATACCTAATACAATACTGTAATGCTAGTAGGAGGTGATATGCATCTTTCAAGTTATTTGCCACGTCATTGTCATCAACAGAAAAATGGCAGTGAGACAGGGAAGCGACACCAGCTTATATGACAATAAGTTCAATAGGAAGGTGGTGAAATGCCAACTTTGCAATTAAGTTACGGTGTCAGTACAGGTGCAATGCTTCCCTGGAAGGGTGGCACCGTGAGTCCCAAACCGTTGCTGTTAGCAGCGCAGACCCCCACCAACAGACATTCGACAGGCTCGTCACACAAAAGTACGATAAGGGATGGAGTGAGAAAATCGCAGCGCTGATTACAGAAATTATTACATTTGATATGCAGCCATTGTCAATGGTAGAGGATGTCGGCTTCAATGCCCTGAGGGCATATCTAGAACCAGGCTACCAGATACCATGTCGAAAAACCGTGTGGAGAAATTGTACAATGACTGCTCTGCAAGTCCGAAGTGCGAGCTCTCAAACCACATACATAGCGTTAACAACAGATTGTTGGACGTCTATGAACACACTGTCATACATCGCTGCAACGAGCCATCACATCGATGAGAAGTGTGACATGAAGTCCCATCTACTGACCACTGTGATCATGGAGGAGAGGCACACAGCAGGGAACCTAAAAACGGCATCAACTACCATCGTTGCTGAGTGGGTGGGGGACAGGATTAAGGTGAGTGCCGTCTGGTAGACATGACTGCGGTAGATTGAACTACATTGCCCCCTAGCTGTCACATGCAGGACCATATCTGCATTTTGAATTCACCATCGAAATCACCAGTAGATAGTGATAGCGCAGACGTCATCCACGTATTCCTGTGGAAAACCCCCGATGGCGCATGAAGCCGGAAGTATTTGAATTTGAAGCGCGCCGTATTGCTGGAGGCCAAAACGTCCATCCATTTTTTGTTGTTGGTGCTTGGCCGTTCTGGCGATTTTGGTAATTTATCATTTATATAGGCTTTCTAGGGTAGACCAGGGCTTGTGACTTCATGCTTCAGATCGGATGATGGGGGCCCTGGAATTCACGTCATGTCATGCTTTTTTTTTTATCAATTAAATTATTAAAAAAGGTTAGTTTAAACATTTAATAAAAATCACATTTGTCACATTCCTAGTGTGAGTGTGTGTGCTCTCAGCTCTCAATGCTATGTAGCAGGCAGCCCTGAGTGTGTTTCCCTGGTCACCCCCCCCCCCCCCCCGTGGCTGTCAGCACTGGCCCAGACCAGCAGCAGCTTCCTTTGCACAGCTCCCATTTCCCCTGCCAGGTGTTTCTATGTAGTAAGTCAATAAAGCTTTTAGTTTACATATGGAGCGATTTATTGTTGTTTTAATGTGCCGCGTCGACAGACACCCGAGATGCCCCGGTCGATGCGTGTTTCTCTGCGCAATGACAGTCCACACAGCTGCAGTTAGCAAATCTTTCCTATCTGAGATACTGTGTGTGGGGAAGGTGCTATGGGTGTATACTAGGGTGAATATTTTCCAGGTATTTTACAAATGTTCCATCCCAAGAAAAATCACTTTTCTCTGGGTTAACCTGGTATTTCCCGCCCAAACCGGAAGTTTCAGTTTAAAGCATACAAATAGGCTTTGATCGAAAATTCTGGTCTGATGAGCCATACATTAAAAACATTTTATGAGCCCTACATTAAAGATATTTTATGAGCCCAAGCTCGAAAAGCCCAAATGATTGTGCCGTTATCCAAGAGAGCAGTATACTGCAGTATACTGCACATTATGCACAACAGAAAAACATAAAAGCCCATAGATGTAGCTAGCTATATGCTCTCTTGGGTAAAGCTCCAGTAGGCTAGTCTTTTTGGGTGTGAATTGTATTATCTGGACTGGATTTACGCACCTCTTTCAAACCATGATAAAGCTGAGTGAACATGCGATTCTGGTGTAGCACATGTGGCCTACAAAGTTACAAGTAGAGGTCGACCGATCTATGATTTTTCAACGCCGATACCGATTCTTGGAGGACCAAAAAAAGCCGATGCCGATTTTAAACGATTAAAAAAAATATATACAGTGGGGAGAACAAGTATTTGATACACTGCCGATTTTGCAGGTTTTCCTACTTACAAAGCATGTAGAAGTCTGTAATTGTTATCATAGGTACACTTCAACTGTGAGAGACGGAATCTAAAACAAAAATCCAGAAAATCACATTGTATGATTTTTAAGTAATTAATTTGCATTTTATTGCATGACATAAGTATTTGATCACCTACCAACCAGTAAGAATTACGGCTCTCACAGACCTGTTAGTTTTTCTTTAAGAATCCCTCCTGTTCTCCACTCATTACCTGTATTAACTGCACCTGTTTGAACTCGTTACCTGTATAAAAGACACCTGTCCACACACTCAATCAAACAGACTCCAACCTCTCCACAATGGCCAAGACCAGAGAGCTGTGTAAGGACATCAGGGATAAAATTGTAGACCTGCACAAGGCTGGGATGGGCTACAGGACAATAGGCAAGCAGCTTGGTGAGAAGGCAACAACTGTTATTATTAGAAAATGCAATTATTAGAAATTATTAGAAAATGGAAGAAGTTCAAGATGACGGTCAATCACCCTCGGTCTGGGGCTCCATGCAAGATCTCAACTCGTGGGGCATCAATGATCATGAGGAAGGTGAGAGATCAGCCCAGAACTACACGGCAGGACCTGGTCAATGACCTGAAGAGAGCTGGGACCACAGTCTCAAAGAAAACCATTAGTAACACACTACGCCGTCATGGATTAAAATCCTGCAGCGCACGCAAGGTCCCCCTGCTCAAGCCAGCGCATGTCCAGGCCCGTCTGAAGTTTGCCAATGACCATCTGGATGATCCAGAGGAGGAATGGGAGGAGGTCATGTGGTCTGATGAGACAAAAATAGAGCTTTTTGGTCTAAACTCCACTCGCCGTGTTTGGAGGAAGAAGAAGGATGAGTACAACCCCAAGAACACCATCCCAACCGTGAAGCATGGAGGTGGAAACATCCTTCTTTGGGGATGCTTTTCTGCAAAGGGGACAGGACGACTGCACCGTATTGAGGGGAGGATGGATGGTGCCATGTATCGCGAGATCTTGGCCAACAACCTCCTTCCCTCAGTAAGAGCATTGAAGATGGGTCGTGGCTGGGTCTTCCAGCATGACAACGACCCGAAACACACAGCCAGGGCAACGAAGGAGTGGCTCCGTAAGAAGCATCTCAAGGTCCTGGAGTGGCCTAGCCAGTCTCCAGACCTGAACCCAATATAAAATCTTTGGAGGGAGCTGAAAGTCCATATTGCCCAGCGACAGCCACGAAACCTGAAGGATCTGGAGAAGGTCTGTATGGAGGAGTGGGCCAAAATCCCTGCTGCAGTGTGTGCAAACCTGGTCAAGAACTACAGGAAACGTATGATCTCTGTAATTGCAAACAAAGGTTTCTGTACCAAATATTAAGTTCTGCTTTTCTGATGTATCAAATACTTATGTCTAGCAATAAAATGCAAATTAATTACTTAAAAATCATACAATGTGATTTTCTGGATTTTTGTTTTAGATTCCGTCTCTCAAAGTTGAAGTGTACCTATGATAAAAATCACAGACCTCTACAGGCTTTGTAAGTAGGAAAACCTGCAAAATCGGCAGTGTTTCAAATACTTGTTCTCCCCACTGTATATATATATATATTTTTTAATACGAAAATAAATAAATAATTAAAAATATATAATAATAAAAAATGTTTTGTTTTTTATTTGTAATAATGACAATTACAACAATACTGAATGAACACTTATTTTAATTTAATATAATACATCAATAAAATCAATTTAGCCTTAAATAAATAATGAAACATGTTCAATTTGGTTTAAATAATGCAAAAACAAAGTGTTGGAGAAGAAAGTAAAAGTGCAATATGTGCCATGTAAGAAAGCTAACGTTTAAGTTCCTTGCTCAGAACATGAGAGCATATGAAAGCTGGTGGTTCCTTTTAACATGAGTCTTCAATATTCCCAGGTAAGAAGTTTTAGGTTGTAGTTATTATAGGAATTATAGGACTATTTCTCTCTATACGATTTGCATTTCATATACCTTTTGACTTTTGGATGTTCTTATAGGCACTATAGTATTGCCAGTGTAACAGTATAGCTTCCGTCCCTCTCCTCGCCTCTACCTGGGCTCGAACCAGGGACACATCGACAACAGCCTCGAAGCATCGTTACCCATCGCTCCACAAAAGCCATGGCCCTTGCAGAGCAAGGGGAACAACTACTTCAAGGTCTCAGAGCGAGTGAAGTCACCGATTTGAAACACTATTAGTGTGCACCCCGCTATCTAGCTAGCCATTTCACATCGGTTACATCAGCCTAATCTCGGGAATTGATAGGCTTGAAGTCATAAACAGCTCAATGCTTGAAGCACAGCAAAGAGCTGCTGGCAAATGCAGGAAAGTGCTGTTTGAATGAATGCTTACGAGCCTGCTGCTGCCTACCACCGCTCAGTCCGACTGCTCTATCAAATATCAAATCCTAGACTTAATTATAACATAAGAACACACAGAAATACGAGCCTTAGGTCATTAATATGGTCAAATCCGGAAACTATAATTTCGAAAAACAAAACGTTTATTCTTTCAGTGAAATACGGAACTGTTCCGTATTTTATCTAATGGGTGGCATCCATAAGTCTAAATATTTCTGTTACATTGCACAACCTTCAATGTTATGTCATAATTATGTACAATTCTGGCAAATTAATTAAGGTTTTTGTTAGGAATAAATGGACTTCACACAGTTCGCAACGAGCCAGGTGGCCCAAACTGCTGCATATACCCTGACTCTGCTTGCACGGAGCGCAAGAAGTGACACAATTTCTCTAGTTAAAAGAAATTCATGTTAGCAGGCAATATTAACTAAATATGCAGGTTTAAAAATATATACTTGTGTATTGATTTTAAAGAAAGGCATTGGTGTTTATGGTTAGGTACACATTGGTGCAACTACAGTGCTTTTTTCGCGAATGCGCATGTTAAATCATCACCCGTTTGGCGAAGTAGGCTGTGATTCGATGAGAAATTAACAGGCACCGCATCGATTATATTCAACGCAGGACAAGCTAGATATACTAGTAATATCATCAACCATGTTTAGGTAACTAGTGATTTATGTGAAGATAAGTTTAATGCTAGCTAGCAACTTACCTTGGCTTCTTGCTGCACTCACGTAACAGGTAGTCAGCCTACCACGCAGTCTCCTCATGGAGTGCAATGTAATCGGCCACAATCGGTGTCCAAAAATGCCGATTACCGATTGTTATATGAACTTGAAATCGGCCCTAATTAATCGGCCTTTCCGATTTAATCGGTCGACCTCTAGTTACAAGTGTAGGCTAGCGAATTTGATTTTAATTTGGAAATATAATTTGGCCTATTGTTATAATTAGTAGGCTGACGCAGATATGCCTTTCATAATATTTCCCCTAATGTTATTAGCCTACCTCCTCCTCCTCTCTCTATTGTTGCTTCATTGCTTTCTCGCTTTCAACAGTTAAGTGAAATACGTTTCATTGTCTTTATTTTCCTCATTCTAATGACATGCTTGAAAAATATAGGACTAGAATTAGATGCAGACGGCTTTCACTTCTCTTCATGGTCTTCCGAGTGGCGCAGCGGTCTAAGGCACTGCATTGCAGTGCTAGAGGCGTCACTACAGACCATGGTTCATTCGCAGGCTGTGTCACAACCAGCCGTGATCGGGAGTCCCATAGGGCGGCGCACAATTGGCCCAGCGTCGTCCGGGTTAGGGGAGGGTTTGGCTGGGGGGGTAGGCCATCATTGTAAATAAGAATATTTCTTTACTGTCTTGCCTAGTTAAATAAAATTGAAGATTGAATGGTTATTGGTCTGGATAAATAACTGCTATAGCCTACCGCCATCGCGCTTTCGCTCTTCTTTCAAACTACCCGTGAGTTCTATTGGCTGCTGTATTTAACATTCAGCAAACAACAACAAGCTAGCGTCCCTCTTCGAATAGTCTATTGGTAAAAGAAATGCTACATTAAAAAAATGTCCAGCAAGCTATTCTAGTCTAGCTTTTCCTGCATGGGACTCCAAGAGCTAAGGAGTGTTTTCTTTTTTTTCTTTTTTTCTTTTTTTTAGGAAGAGAGGCCAGCGGAACATAGGTGGGTGCATATTGCACAATAACGAAGCTATGTTAGAAACGTATGCATAACCCATCATTCATTAGCTAAATATAAGGCTAATACTGCATTGAATTTATTACCTGAAGAGGTATATAGGACATCTCGATAAATCCTGTTCAAGATATCTATCTATTTTGGATGTAATTGATGCTGAGAGAGAGACTGCTCACTCATGCTCTGATTTAAAGCAATGATATTTGAGTGATAGGCTGTTTTAAAATGTAGGCCTACCTGTCACAAGAAAAAAAGTTACCATGATGAGATGATAGGTTTACATCCATTGTAAACTGCACTCCAAACTGAGATGGGCTGTCTGTCCCCACCATGAGCATTGAGGATTTGATCATGCAGAGAGAAGGTCATAGAGAAGCCAGATTTAGTCATTGTATATCATTTAACAGTTCCATTTCACGTCATGCTGTTGATAAAAATCATTTATTATAATTGACCGGTTTCTCGCAGTTATTTATCCCGGGAAAAGGGACTAGTTTTGGGCGGTTGATCTCAGAAACCGGGTTCCTTCCATTCAACCCTAGTGTATACCTGTGTGAAACTGTCTATGCGCCAAGGCAGTTAGGAACCAACATGGCCTGGCCCAGGGAAAGGTGATACACAACAATGGTCCAAAGGCCCCTTTTAACTTTTGCTTATCCTCCGATAACCAGGCAGCACTTAATACCGTTAATGGATTTTGTTCCCTGGGGTGGGTGCGACTGATGGGCTGGGGCTAGGAGGTGGGGCTGGGATTGAGCTGGGGCTGGGATGGCAGAAAGGCATGGGGCACAGTCAGCCGATCAGACTTGTTTGGGCTTCTGCTCTGCAGACATCATTAAATATGCAGCTCCCGGGTCATATTCCTCCACTCTGCTCCTTCCCTTTTATCTCCCATTGATCAGGTCTACAAACATACACAAATGACCTTTAATCTGGACACGTTATGCTTCACATATTGGGTTCAGCTCCGGAGGGAGCCGAAGTTATGACTAATGTACTTGTGCTGCATGATACCAGACAAGTGTTTTGAGTGCCAGTGTTTGTATCCATGATATTTGGATGGAAGTCTATTTTAAAACAAAAGAGAGCAGAGACAGTCAGGTGGGTCAGTGTGTAAAACGCTTAGCATTAAACTCATTCAGACAATTGGGTAGGATATGTGTCCTAACGGACGCAGTGTGTCGTGAATAGAACACTGTGTGATGGATGTAAAGTACATTGTAAAGGCGCTGAGCTGATATGGCCGGAAGAAAATCTCACCCTCTATTGTTTTATTAAACATGGTCCGTCTTCTAATCATTGAGTGAATAGCCCATGCTTAGCACCAGGGCTCATCCAATTGGATAATGTATTTACCAATAGGCAAGTCTAGCCTATGTCCTCCCTGATGTTCTAGTACATTCACATGATTAAAACCTAATGTTAATGCCTGTACCACAGTGGATTTTATAGGATTGGGCCACAGTTGAAAAGCCATATGGGATGATACCCTATTTGAGGTGATCTCATATACCTGTTTGCTCTGGCAGTGACACAGTGCTGAGCCGTCACTGTGGCAGCGTGGCCTGGACAGAACAAGCAGAGCTCAGTCAGTCCGATAGATCCACTGGGTGAACGGATAATGGATTACGTCAACTCAATTTAGTCAACATGGTAGAGCAGTGTGAAAACAAAATGTTCCTCTCCATGCAAAGCTTTGCTAATCTTTCCATCATATTCGGCTTACATAAAGCCGGGTTTGCAGGCCGGCGGATATCACTCTGCCTCCACCTCTGTCTCCTCCTCGTCATCCAGCCTACTGCTTCTCTACTCTACAGCGCCCCCTAGGACCAGGGAGTTTACTCCCTGTGTTTTTTAAAGTGTAGATACATTGGGGAGCCGTAGGTGGCTGGAGACTGGTTAAGGCCTGTTCACTGAGTCTATTCACAATTACTGGCTTTGTCTATCAGCATGCGTGGGAGTTGGCATTTTAATTTAGACACCACAGCTACACTGTCATCTCGACTGGATAGGAATAACACCGTTTTTGTCAACCAGAGGATATTAATGTTTGTGTGTCTGTGAAATGGCTGGTACACTAAGGGTGTTACGACCAATGTATCATTATAGAACATTTGTCTTGTTGATTGACAGTATATTCAATTGCGGTTTATCTCACCAAAATTGGCTATATTCTTTCAACTGGTGTATTGCAGCTACCAGCTTCCTACTTAAACGTGTTGCAATAGCTTTTACAGAGCAAAAAAAATATTTCCTTGATTTCTATTACAATAATTTCAATTAAAATATAGCACTCAATGATCATCTATTTCTCTTTCATTTCAGCCTTAACTGCATTCACGTACCTCACCATCTTCGATCTCTTCAGGTGAGTAAGTGGGAATCCTGGGGTTCATTATGTTTTGTCAGCGCTGTCTGAAGAAGTTTTACACTAAGCTAAGTTGTGTACTTAACATTTGTGTTGAGCTCTTTTTACTGCTATGCAACTGCTTGTGTTGAGCTGTTGTTGTTAGTCATGATGACTTATGTGTGTGTACCTGTTGGCCCACAGTCTGATCACCTGTTTGCTGAGCTCTTGGGTGGCAATGAAGAAGCCTAGTCAGCTCTTCTCTTTTGGGTAAGTCCATTAGCACACTGATTCTACAGAAGCCCCCACTGTTAATCTTTAAAAAATTTAGTCATTAGATGATCGTGTTTCCATTGGCCTGTATTGATTATTAATATGTGTGGTGTTCTTTTGTGGTGTGTATGCATTAATGTATGTGATACAACACTTACATACCAACACAGCTTAGGTTGTTTAAGCCCCTGGGGGTACGACAACGACTATGGATCTGTCTCCGTCTGTTCGCAAGTTAGTTTACAAAATAACTCTGATTGGCCCAAGGGATGCTATAGTAATCGACTGAAATTCCAAACTTTGAACAAACATATCTCCTGTCCCATTTGAGCTACAGTCATGAAATGTTGTACACCTATTCATCCTCTCATGAGCAGCAAGTTTCCCGTTAGGACCTATAAGCTCCGGCAATTACATTTTCTGGCAAATTATACTTTTTGTCCCCCACAATTGTGGTGGGGAATAGATTAAAAAAATATATAATGCTGCTACTCTTCCTTCCTATATGATTTGATGACACTACATAACCGCCTGGTATTTTGTCACAAAACTTTGCACAATGTGCAAATCTCGCTATGGCCCCCAGAATTGCTGCTTTTAGATATATATTTTTTTAAAAACTGATATTCAGATTTTTGCAACAGCTCTGACATCTGCCTGTTCACTTATTTTCATTGTTATGAAATCAGAAACCTTGGTTAATTGTTAAAGACTAACAAAAAATATACTGGCTGGCGTTAGGCAAATTAACATAAATGTGCATGCATTAGATATTCTCAACTTAGGTTTTTTTGCGAGTACTTGATAATAATTTAAGGTGAGTAATTATTTAAAATGCCCTAGGAGTGTCTTACATGCCTACTGTATAGATACGATCTACAACAGTGGATCGATGTGAATATTTCAGTCAATTCATTGACATGGGACCATTCTGTTACTTTCAGTTTAGTCTAGCGAGACTACTATCAGTATAACTGTCTCTCGTCTGCCCATAAAAATAAATCCTGTTTATATCAATGCTTCTTCCTATCAAGCAGTGGAGTCCGTTCTCTGAAATCCCGTCCATTTTGAGCTATCAAGTTTTGGTTTCAAGTGAGGGGAAAAAATACTTGATTGTTTTTTGTCTCTCTCTCTAATTAATCCATGCAACATACATTTTAAAAATTGTCACTAATTGGGGGCGAGGGACAACATGTTTACTGTTGCCTTGATGGGGTACGACAGTTGAACTAAGCTCATGAGGCATTTATAAGTTATTTTCTTCAGTAACCAGTGGGTACATATCATTAATGTATAAGAAGAAATGTATGTAGCAACTGCTGATTGCCCCTTTACAGCTGGAAAGGCTTAAACATTGGTATAAATGTACAAGGGTATATGATCACATACTGAGATATGGAATTTGAGATGTATTTTTCCGTGCCTTTGCTTTCAAAATGTTAGCCCCACAAATTTTGTGAAACAGAAAGTAGAATATTTTATAACTGAAAATGATGTGTTTTGTTTTGTTAACATTATTCAGTATGATTTTGAATATATAGGAAAAGCGTATTCATAATTTGTTTGTGGCCGTTTTGTTCGCACAGTTTTTGGTCAGTTTAGGATGAGCTCATTGATATGGATTTCCCTCCCAGTGAGTTAATGGGTTCACGACGCTCTCTGCTCAGCCCCTAACAGCAGTACACTTCTCTGCAGCTCCCTGACATCCAGGGGACCCCCATTTTGATTTTGTTAGTTATAATTTTAACATGGCATAAATCATGGCAGAATGTGTAGAATTTCATAATTCGCTTTAAAACAGCAAATGTTTCTCTCCACCCCATGGCAAAATGAGTAGAATTGCATGAAATGATTAATACAATTGCTAAATTCTTTCCGGCCTATGGCAAGATGTGTAGAATTGCAGGAAATTAACTTTAACAATTTTAGGGTGGGGGGGGCAACCAAATCTTGCTTAGGGCCCCCCAAAAGGCTCACAGTAGTACAGTACTGGGAGCCACGCTCCACTTCTCTGCTCAGCCCCTAATGCAGTATTTAGCATTTTATTTTGATCCCCATTAGCTGCTGCCAAGGCAGCCGCTACTTTTCCTGGCATCCAAACAGGAACAAAACAATATTTCGCAACAAAACAATAGTCTACACTTCTCTGTGAACTTGGCTAGGCTTAGTGGGCGGAGCTGGGGGGGGTCAATATCGAGCCTTTGTTTTACAGGGGTGTGTTTGAGTTCAACTAAAGGGTCTGTTTGCAGTTCTGGCAAACACCAGAGTGACCCAGTGACATTTGAATGTTGGCTTGACGGCCCCACAGAATGGGACATGGCACTCTGTTGCCCAAACACCCCATTAGGCTTCATTTTGGGGATATGCGATGCCTCACCCTCTTTTTGTGTTCTGCTTTTTGTGGGCAGTGTTATGGTGTGTTAGCAAAACAGAAGTTGGGTATGCAACATTTGACACATGAGTTTTAATTTGACATTCTAGTTGCCAGTAAACATCAACCCAACTGATGTACATTAGTATTGTTGTTTGTCTTTGGGTTTTGGGCAGACCACTGAGGCTGAAGATGGCGTACTGGTTTGTATCCCGGTCAGGGGAACAGTTTTTGAAGATGAATGGACATTTGTGTTATCTGGGATTAAAATGATACAGTAGCACTTTCATTAAGGCTTACAGGGAATTGTCCTGTGCGTCATATCACCCAGTCCCAAAATTCATACATTGTATGTTGTTTTATTTATGGACATCTGTTATTGTTTCACAGAATGTTTATATTTACCTCTCTGTTGAGGTTTTCATAAGACACAATGAGATCAGTGACAAATGTTTTTTTAAATCCTATTTTCAAGGATTTTAGTAGTCTTTCAGTAATTTAAATGAAAATGCATGGTACAAAGCACATTTTCTGATGTCAGTCATGTGTATTTTCAGTTATGTCGGTTTACTTGATTGCTCATGTATTGTGTGTATTCAGTGTTGGTGTGTGTTCGGTCACACTTTATTTGGATAGTCAGGATAGTCCATCTGTAGATGCTATACAGATGGTCATCAGTGCCAGGATAAAGTCACTAACCGGGGCAGTTGAAATCGGCGAGGAGGCAAAATGTTTTGGGCTTCTTGCATTGGAATTATATTGAATTCTGCTTATATTATCATGCTACACCACAATAAACGTAACATTCAAATCCAAGACTCCGAGATCATTGAGTGCTTTTGAAAGTTGTAGCTTATCTCTGCTGCTCTGTATCAGCACAATGGACAGCGCCCTACAGCTAGGCCGTTTGGGTAATGAATATAGGCTACAAGCTAGAACGGGCATTCACCTATTACAAACAGCATATTTGAATGCAGCTGTACACAGCTGTTTTACCAAAATAATGCAAACTAAATGCTGAAAGTACTGGCCTACTGAATAGCAGTTTGCCTTAGAATACTGACAACTGCGAATGCAAACCGAATAAAACAGCGGTGCCAAGTAGTAGGCCTAGTAAACAAAATATCAGATAAAAAATGCATGACAAATTATATTTAGGCTAGTTACATTAACAGTAAACAAAAGGTGAATGGAGATCCAAATAACCAAAACATAGCCTATTACAGTGAGATGCAGCCAGTAGGGCTGGGTGGTATTCTGTATTTTACTATATACAGTGGCTTGCAAAAGTATTCATCCCCTTGGCATTTTTCCTATTTTGTTGCCTTACAAACTGGAATTAAAATAGATTTTTGGTGGGTTTGTATCATTTGATTTACACAACATGCCTACCACTTTGAAGTTGCAAAATATTTTTGTGAAATAAACAAGAAATAAGACAAAAAAACTGAACTTGAGCTTGCGTAACTATTCACCCCCCTAAGTCAATACTTTGTATAGCCACCTTTTGCAGCTATTAAGTCTCTTGGGGTATGTCTCTATAACCTTGGCACATCTAGCCACTGGGAGTTTTGCCAAGTTCTTCAAGGCAAAACTGCTCCAGCTCCTTCAAGTTGGATGGGTTCCGCTGGTGTACAGCAGTCTTTAAGTCATACCACAGATTCTCAGTTGGACTGAGGTCTGGGCTTTGACTAGGCCATTCCAAGACATTTAAATGTTTCCCCTTAAACCACACGAGTGTTGCTTTAGCAGTATGCTTAGGGTCATTGTCCTGCTGGAAGGTGAACCTCTGTCCCAGTCTCAAATCTCTGAAAGGCTGAAACAGGTTTCCTTCAAGAATCTCCCTGTATTTACCTCCATCCATCATTCCTTCAATCTGACCAGTTTCCCAGTCCCTGCCAATGAAAAATGGTGTGGATGGTGTTCTCTGGTTGATAAGAGGGGTTGGGTTTGTGCCAGACATTGCGTTTTCCTTGATGGCCAAAAAGCTCAATTTTAGACTCATCTGACCAGAGTACCTTTTTCCAAATGTCTGGGGAGTCTCCCACATGCCTTTTTGGCCAACACCAAATGTTTGCTTATTTTTTTCTTTAAGCAATGGCTTTTTTCTGGACACTCTTCCGTAAAGCCCAGTTCTGTGGAGTGTATGGCTTAAAGTGGTCCTATGGACAGATACTCCAATCTCCGCTGTGGAGCTTTGCAGCTCCTTCAGGGTTATCTTTGGTTTCTTTTTGCCTCTCTGATTATGCCCTCCTTGCCTGGTCCGTGAGTTTTGGTGGGCTGCCCTCTGTCAGGTTTGTTGTAGTGCCATATTCTTTCCATTTTTTAATAATGGATTTAATGGTGCTCCATGGGATGTTCAAAGTTTCGGATATATTTTTATAACCTAACCCCGATCTGTACTTCTCCACAACCTGTTTGGAGAGCTTCTTGGTCTTTGTAGTGTCACTTGCTTGGTGTTTCCCCTTGGTTAGTGGTGTTGCAGACTCTGGGGCCTTTCAGAACAGGCGTGCGTGCGTCTCCCTCCCTCCACCGGGGCCTCCCACTGGTTGGGAAACGCACAGTATTAAATAGAGCCATGACTACATGGAACTCTCTGCCACCCCAGGTAACTCAAGCTAGCAATAAAACCAGTTTAAAAAAAGAGAAAAAAGAACACCTTAATGCACAAAGGGGAGGGTGAAGGGACACAGCCATTTTATATCAATCATTCAATCAATCAAATTCATTTATAAAGCCTTTTTTACATCAGCAGATGTCACAAAGTGTTTATACAGAAATCCAGCCTAAAACCCCAAACAGCAGGCAGCGTAGAAGCACAGTGGCTAGGAAAAACTCCCTAGAAAGGCAGGGAACATAGGAAGAAACGTAGAGAGGAACCATGCTCTGAGGGGTGGCCAGTCCTCTTCTGGCTGTTCCAGGTGGAGATTATAAGAGTACATGGCCATTAAGGCCAGATTGTTCTTCAAGGTGTTCATAGATGCCCAGCAGGGTCAAATAATAATCACAGTGGTTGTAGAGGGTGCAACAGGTCAGCACCTCAGGAGTAAATGTCAGTTGGCTTTTCATAGCCGATCATTCAGAGGTCAAGACAGTAGGTGTGGTAGAGAGAGGGAGAGTCAAACAACAGGTCTGGGACAAGGTTGCATGTCCGGTGAACAGGTCAGGGTTCCATAGCCGCAGGCAGAACAGTTTGAAACTGGAGCAGTAGCACAACCAGGTGGACTGGGGACAGCCAGGAGTCATCAGGCCAGGTAGTCCTATGGCATGGTCCTAGGGCTCAGGTCCTCCGTTAGGGGAGGAAGAGGGGGCGAGAGAATTAGAGGGAGCATACTTCACACAGGACACTAGATAAGACAGGAGAATTACACCAGATATAACAGATTGACCCTAGCCCCCGGTACATAGACTATAGCAGAATAGATACTGGAGGCGGAGACAGAGGTGGTCCCCCAGACAGCCCCCACACCACTAGAGGGATATCAACAGACCACCAACTTACTACCCTGAGACAAGGCTGAGTATAGCCCACAAAGATCTCCTCCACCGCACGAGCCCGAGGGGGCGCAAAACCGGAAAGGAAGATCACGTCAGTGACTCAACCCACTCAAGTGACGCAACCCTCCTAGGGACAGCATGGAAGAGAACTAGTAAGCCAGTGACTCAGAGGCATAGAATCCCAGTGGAAAGAGGGGAGCCGGCCAGGCAGAGACGGCAAGGGCGGTTTGTCCTTGCCGTTCACCTTCACACCCCTGGGCAAGACTACACTCAATCATAGGACCTACTGAAGAGATCTCGAGACCGAGTCTGTGTCTCTCACATTGATAGACAGACCATTCCATAAAAATTCAGCTCTATAGGAGAAAGATCTGCCTCCCGCTGTTTGCTTAGAAATTCTAGGAACAATAAGGAGGCCTGCGTCTTGTGACCGTAGTGAACGTGTAGGTATGTAAGCCAGGACCAAATCGGAAAGATGGGTAGGAGCAAGTCCATGTAATGCTTTGTAGGTTAGCAGTAAAACCTTTAAATCAGCCCTAACCTTAACAGGATGCTAGTGTAGAGAGGCTTGCACTGGAGTAATATGATAAAATAGTATGGTTCTAGTCAAGATTCTAGCAACCGTGATTATCACCAACGGAAGTTTATTTAGTGCTTTATCCGGCTAGCCAGAGAGTAGAGCATTGCAGTAATTTTATCTAGAAGTGACAAAAGGATTGATTGACTTTTATGCATCATTTTTGGACAAAGAGTTTCTGATTTTTCAGAAATCTGAAACGAAGATGGAAAATAGCTGGCCTTGAAATATTCTTGGTATGTTCGTCAAAAGAGAGATCAGGGTCCAGAGTAACGCCGAGATCCGTCACAGTTTTATTTGAGACAACTGGACAACCATCAAGATTAATTGTCAGATCCAACAGCAGATCTCTTTGTTACTTGGGACCTAGAACTAGTATCTCTGTTTTGTCCAAGTTTAAAAGTAAAACATTTGCAGCCATCCACTTCCTTATATCTAAAATACAGGCTTCCAGTGTAGGCCATTTTGGGGCTTCACCATGTTTTATTGAAATGTACAGCTCTGTGTCGTCCGCATAGCAGTGAAAGTTGACATTGCATTTCCGAATGACATCACTAAGAGGTAGAATATTTAGTGAATTCAATTGGGGTCCTAAAACAGAACCTTGAGGAACACTGAAACGTACAATTACTTTGTCAGAGGACAAACCATCCACGGACACTGACTGATATCTCTCTGACAGATAACTAAACCAGGCAAGAACTTGTCCGTGTAGACCAAATAGGGTTTCCAATCTCTCCAAAAGAATGTGTGGATCGATGGTGTAAAACGCTGCACTAAGGACTAGGAGCATAAGGACAGATGCAGAGTCTTGGTCTGACGCCATTAAAAGGTAACTTACCACCTTCCCGAGTGCAGTCTCAGGTCTAAAACCAGACTGAAGCATTTCGTATACATTATTTGTCTTCTGGAAGGCAGTGAGTTGATACACAATAGCTTTTTCAAAAAGATTTGAGACTAATGGGAGATTCTATATAGGCCAATAGTTTATTACATTATCCGGGTCAAGGTTTGGCTTTTTCAAGAGAGGCTTTATTACTGACATTTTTAGTGAGTTTGGTACACATCCGGAGGTTATGGAACCATTTATTATGTTCAACATAGGAGCGCCAAACACAGGAAGGGAGCTCTTTCAGTAGTTTAGTTGGAATAGGGTTTAGTAAGCAACTGGAAGGTTTAGAGGCCATGACTATTTTCGTGAATGTGTCGAGATACAGGATTTTAAAAACTTGAGTGTCTCCATTAATCCTAGATCCTGGCAGTTCTGTGCAGACTCAGGACAACTGAGCTTTGCATATATACGCAGATTCAAAGAGGAGTCCGTAGTTTGCTTTCTAACGATCGTGATCTTTTCGTTGAAGAAGTTCATGAATTCATCACTGCTGAAGTGAAAGCCATCCTCTCTTGGGGAATGCTGCTTTTTAGTTAGCTTTGCGACAGTATCAAAAATAAATGTTGGGTTCTTATTCTCCTTAATTAAGTTGGAAAAATAGGATGATCGAACAGCAGTGAGGGCGCTTCGATATTGCACGGTACTATCTTTCCTAGACAGTGCCATTTCCGTAAAAAAATTCTGGAAGATTGCTTCAGGGCTTGGGTATTTTCTGTATACCACGGAGCAAATTTCTTATGACAAATATTTTTTGTTTTTAAAGGTGTGACTGCTTCTTGGGTATTACGCAAGGTTACATTTAGCTCCTCAGTTAGGTGGTTAACAGATTGTTGTGCTCCGACGTCCTTGGGTAGGTGGAGGGAGTCTGGAAGGGCATCTAGGACTCTTTGGGTTGTCCGAGAATTTATAGCATGGCTTTTGATAATCTTTGGATGGGGTCTGAGCAGATTATTTTTTGCGATTGCAAACGTAATAGGATGGTGGTCCGATAGTTCAGGATTATGAGGGGGAAAAAATTGATCCAAAATATGTATTCCTCTGGACAAAACTAGATCCAGGGTATGTCTGTCACAATGCGTAGGTCCGGAGACATGTTAGACAACATCCACTGAGTCTGATGGCTGCGAAAGCCTTTTGGCGTGGGTCTGTGGACTTTTCCATGTGGATATTGAATTCACCCCAAAAAATGATCAGCCTTGACCCCAAATGTTCCTATTTGACCTTGTAAACTCACCCAAAACAATTCAGCCTTGACCCCAAATTTTCCTATTGGACCTTGTAAACTCAGTGAGGAATGCTGTATATGGCCCAGAAGGCCTGTCAACAGTGACTGTAAAACGTGATTGAGAAGGCTGCATAGATTTCATGAATAGAAGCTCAAAAGACGCAGTCATTTTTTGGGTTGGTAAATTTTGTTGTTGGAAATGTTAGCTACACCTCCGCCTTTGCAGGATGCATGGGGAATATGGTCACTAGTGTAACCAGGAGGAGAGGCCTCATCAGGCTTGAGCCATGTTTGTCAGGCCAATCACATCAAGGTTATGATCAGTGATTAGTTCATTGACTATGACTGCCTTGGAAGTGAAGGATCTAACATTAAGTAGCCCTATTTTGAGATATCAGAATTTCTTTCAATAATGACAGTAATGGAGGAGGTCTTTATTCCAGTGAGATTGCTAAGGCAAACACCGCCATGTTTACTTTTGCCCAACCTAGATCAAGTCACACAGATGCTGTTTTAATGGGGATAACTGAGCTGACTATACTGACTATGCTAGTGTCAAACTACTAAACTGACAGGCTAGCTAACAACCTGCAGCATGGCCTGCACCCTATCTCATTGTGGAGCTAGAGGATTTAGAGCCCTGTCTATGTTGATAGTTAAGATGAAGGCACCCCTCCAGCTAGGATGGAGTCCGTCACTCCTCAGCATGTCATGCTTGGTCCAATTATCTACAAATTCAATCTTTTGAGAGGGGCAGAAAACAGTTTTCAACCAGTTTTCAACCAGCGATTGAGTTGTGAGACTTCTGTAGGGCTCATCACTCCCCCTAACTGGCTAAATGAGCAACTCCGGTTGAGCATGCCGACAGCATTTCTTTCCAGAAGCCTTGAGAAAATTGTCAGACTGCGTGGATTGTGCGGGGGGGATTTGTACTACTATCTGTACTTACTGGTGGCACAGATGTTGTTTCTTCCTTTCCTACTCTTAAATTTCCTTTGCCTAACGATTGCGTCTGAAGCTGGGCTTGCAACTCGGCTATCCTCACCATAAGGCAGTAGTTCTCCTGCATATTATGAGTACAGCGTCTACAATTAGATGGCACAGCGTTAATGTTATTACTTCGCTTTTTTGGCTGGTGGAGGTTCTCTAGAACCCTGTCCAGATAAAGTGTCCAGGGTGAAAAAGTTGAGCGCACAAAAACTAAGACGTTGGTATAAGTATATATTTTAAACCTGCATATTTAGCTAAAAGAAATCCAGGTGAGCAGGCAATATTAACCAGGTGAAATTGTGTCACTTCTCTTGCGTTCATTGCACGCAGAGTCAGGGTATATGCAACAGTTCGGGCCGCCTGGCTCATTGCGAACTAATTTGGCAGAATTTTACGTAATTATGACATAACATTGAAGGTTGTGCAATGTAACAGGAATATTTAGACTGATGGATGCCACCCGTTAGATAAAATACGGAAAGGTTCCGTATTTCACTGAAAGAATAAATGTTTTGTTTTCGAGATGATAGTTTCCGGATTCGACCATATTAATGACCTAAGGCTCGTATTTCTGTGTGTTATTATGTTATAATTAAGTCTATGATTTGATAGAGCAGTCTGACTGAGCGATGGTGGGCACCAGCAGGCTCGTAAGCATTCATTCAAACAGCACTTTCGTGCGTTATGCCAGCAGCTCTGCTGTTTATGAACTCAAGCCTATCAACTCCCGAGATTAGGCTGGTGTAACCAATGTGAAATGCCTAGCTAGTTAGCGGGGTGTGTGCTAATAGCGTTTCAAACGTCACTCGCTCTGAGACTTGGAGTAGTTGTTCCCCTTGCTCTGCATGGGTAACGCTGCTTCGAGGGTGGCTGTTGTCGATGTGTTCCTGGTTTGAGCCCAGGTAGCGGCGAGGAGAGGGATGGAAGCTATACTGTTACACTGGCAATACTAAAGTGCCTATAAGAACATCCGATAGTCAAAGGTATATGAAATGCAAATCGTATAGAGAGAAATAGTCCTATAATTCCTATAATAACTACAACCTAAAACTTCTTACCTGGGAATATTGAAGACTCATGTTAAAAGGAACCACCAGCTTTCATATGTTCTCATGTTCTGAGCAAGGAACTTAAACGTTAGCTTTCTTACATGGCACATATTGCACTTTTACTTTCTTCTCCAACACTTTGTTTTTGCATTATTAATATCGGCTTTTTTGGTCCTCCAATAATCGGTATCGGCGTTGAAAAATCATAATCGGTCGACCTCTACTCAGGATGCTTTACTGTTGGCATGACACAAGACTGATGGTAGTGCTCACCTTGTCTCCGGACAACCTTTTTCCGGATGCCCCAAACAATTGGAAAGGGACTTCATCAGAGAAAATGACTTCACCCCAGTCCTTAGCAGTCCAATCCCTGTACCTTTTGCAGAATATCCGTCTGTCCCTGATGTTTTTCCTGGAGAGAAGTGGCTTCTTTGCTGCCCTTCTTGACACCAGGCCATCCTACAAAAGTCTTCGCCTCCCTGTGTGTACAGATGCACTCACACCTGCCTGCTGCCATTCCTGAGCAAGCTCTGTACTGGTGGTGCCCCGATCCCGTAGCTGAATCAACTTTAGGAGACTGTCCTGGCGCTTGCTGGACTTTCTTGGGCGCCCTGAAGCCTTCTTCACAACAATTGAACCGCTCTCCTTGAAGTTCTTGATGATCCGATAAATGGTTGATTTAGGTGCAATCTTACTGGCAGCAATATCCTTGCCTGTGAAGCCCTTTTTGTGCAAAGTAATGATGACGGCACGTGTTTCCTTGCAGGTAACCGTGGTTGTCAGAGGAAGAACAATGATTCCAAGCAACACCCTCCTTTTGATGCTTCCAGACTGTTATTTGAACTCAATCAGCATGACAAAATGATCTCGAGCCTTGTCCTCGTCAACACTCACACCTGTGTTAACGAGAGAATCACTGACATGATGTCAGCTGGTCCTTTTGTGGCAGGGCTGAAATGCAGTGGAAATGTTTTTTGGGGATTCAGTTCATTTGCATGGCAAAGAGGGACATTACAATTCATCTAATCACTCTTCATAGCATTCTGGAATATATGCAAATTGCCGTCATACAAACTGAGGCAGCAGACTTTGTGAAAATGTATATTTGTGTCATTCTCAAAACTTTTGGCCACGACTGTATGTATTGATATGTGTGACGTTTTAAATGTATGTATTTCAGTCCTTGACTAATAAAGTCCTGTACTATTTCATGTGGACCCCATGAAGAGTAGCTGATGCTTTTGCAGTGGGGATCCTAATAAATACCAAAACATATTTAGAACTTGTATTATTCAAAAAGATTAAAAACCATCATACCGTCAATAATGTGAAAAATATTGTGATATGATATTTTGGCCATATCGCCCAGCCCTAGCAGCCATGTACAGCTGTCTTGACAAATAAATAGGCCTATACAGGCCCGCTTCAAGCATAGAAAATCATGCCACTCGCTCATGAGTTCAGCAACACGTTGTGATATGGCACAATACACTTCTGTGAATCAAATTTGACCTACATAATCAATTAAGCAATACCATAGAAACGTTTCCATTATATACAGTTCAATTTACAGAAACGGAAACCAATAGGCTATCAAGAAAACCATAATAGCACCTGCAGTAACCAAGTGTTCCAGCCACTCTCTTCCTATGAACCAGTTGCTATAAATTAACATTTTTGGATAGAACCTGCGGCTGGGGTAGGATTCTAAGCTAACCTGGGCTGGCTCCTCTGTTCCAAGATCATTAGGAACAGTCGGAGGTGGAGGCGACTTTGGAGCCATTATCCTGGCTGCACTTATGGAAGGGTGGGTAGGCTCTGCACAAGGAGTTAGCTGGAGCTCGGCAGCGGCCTTGGTGGTTTGATGCTGCTGCTCATCACTCTCCTTCTCCTTTGTTTGGGTACTTTTGGCTAAGCAAATTTCTGATCGTGGCAGATTAGCTGGTTCGAGCTAGCTAAATAGACTAAGGCTAATAACACTAACGCTTTTTACAGCTAGCTAAGCGTGAAGCAGCTTCAATAGTAAACTTGACCCCGCCCTTATAAATCAAAATCAAATATTACAGGTGTATTCACGTTATTCACTTAGCCTGCCACCGAGATGACAGATAAGAAGCCTTTTTTCATGATTTTTGTGGAAACCCAAAGTAGTCCTACCTAACCGCCCAGTGGCTTTCCGTAGCCCCCCTACACACACCACGGCACGTCCTGTCCATTGTGCTGACACAGCGCAGAGGAGTTGTAGATTTTTTTTGCGCCAACCTGTCACTCATTTTAACTTTTTAGCTATTTTTATAAAGGGACATAAAACTAACCGAGGGGGCTGTGCCCCCTTTAGCCGCCTCATGGAGCTGGGCTCAATGGTCATACGATTAACAAACTATCTGTTGATAAGCAATTGCTTGTTATGGCTAGGGTTAGGTTTAGAATAAGGGTAAAAGTTAAGTTTAGGGGTAGGATAAGGGTTAGGGCTACGGTTAGTAGATAGTTAGTTAGTTAATTGAAATGTTACTGATAGTGTTTAGACCGTCTACAGATGGACAATCCAAATAAAGTGTTACCATGTGTTCCTCCAGGTTTGAGCGGCTGGAGGTCCTAGCTGTGTTTTCCTCCACGGTGCTGGTGCAGCTGGGAGCTCTGTTCATCCTGAAGGAGAGGTGGGTGGAACCAGGGTTTACCCCTGTTTGTGACAGGGGATGGAGTGGGGTGGGGGACTGGGGCTTCTGAATATTTCAGAGCTGTGGGAATGTCTCCTCCTGCCTGTGCCCACACCTAGGACCAAGCGCCCAGAACCAGGGTTTATCCAGCGGTCACGGCTCAGGCAGGGAAGGGGTGAGGAGGGGAGTGAGTGCTGCCAACTAGTACATCAACCATGTGTGTGTGTTTGTGTGGCCCTTAATTCCAATAGCATAGAGAGTAAGAGCGAGCGAGAAAGAACCGGACTGAATGGGGTTGTATGAGGAGAAGATGTATGTTTGTGTTGATGAGTGTAGGACATATTTCAGAGCTGGGGTCATGTTTGCTCCTGCATATGTCCACACCTTAGCCTGAAGCACACATTATAGAAGACATGGTTTATCTAAAGGTCACGTTTCTGGAAGGGGAGGGGAGAGATGATGATGTTACACCGTCATACAAGCATGTGTGTAACAAGGCTTCCGGTATTCAGAGAGAAACAGAGGGGGAGGGGAGGGTAATATGAGAGAATACATACTGTGTATTTGTGGTAAATGTATGGTAAATATAGACTGGCTGCATGCCTTCTTCCCTCCATGCCACCATGAATACTGGACACAGGTTTTGATCGTCCACCTTAAAAGGGTCAAGTTGATGTTGTCATGTTTACATGTTGGAATTTATCCTGTTGAAATATGCAAAAACACTTCTGTATAGCCTTGAGGGGTGTTTCTGAATATCTTTTGTCACGGTGAGTGGTACTAGTGTCACTATCAGACTTAATCAGCCATTTAGCTCCCAGCGTGTCCTGGCCATCTATTATATCACTCTGCTTTAACATCTCAGCACAGGCAACAGTTTTTCCCGGTCAGGTCACGTGGAACATTTTTTGTTTGTTTATTTACTTGTCCCATATTGCCCCATGTTTCTGTGTGACAGTTTTTCTTCCCTTCTGTTATTTTGCCAGTCTGGAGAGATTCGTGGAGCAGCCGGAGGTGCACACGTAAGTAGGCCCCTGTCCACACACGCACTCCCATGCACCCCTGTTCCACACACACACACACACACACACACACACACACACACACACACACACACACACACACACACACACACACACACACACACACTCCAGGGAGAACATCAGCCCAAACAAACATCACAGCTGGGTCTGGGTCCAGATAGAATTAGCCTACCGTTCCTCTCATCCCTCTAAACTGTACGCAATGGGATTCTCAGCTAATCAGGTTGCCGTCCCTCGCTGCAGCTGCACCATCCTGGATCGCCATTATGAAACAAAGATTAGTAGTTTGATGAAAACACGACCGACTTAAACCCGTCTTCGTTGACGAGATTACCTTTCAAAGCAGTGGAACATTGGAGATGTGATGTTGTGTGTAATGCGGGGCAATATCACTAAAACTACAGATTATTATCACTGCTGGGCAGCAGGTGCCAGCCAGGCAAGACGCCACATGTTCTAGGTACCAGAACACTTAATCTAGTGGAGAACATCCATTTACACTGCAGCACCAACTGAATTCCTCCAGCATTAAAATCTGCCTCTATTTTTATGTTTATGTGGATGTTTGTGTTTTGGAAACGTTTACACGTGTTTGTTTCCCATTATGATTCACTTATTTCACTTCATTGTGAAAGTGTCATGTATTCCAAATTAATTTTAGCAATTATATTGAAGTCAACGGAGACTACTGTATAAGCCATGGAGAGTATGTGTTGTGTTTGACATGTGTTACAAGTATGCATCTATGTTGTACTGATAATGGTCCTATGTGTGTGTAGGGGTCGTCTGTTGGTGGGGACCTTTGTAGCGCTGTTCTTCAACCTGTTAACTCTGCTCTCTGTGAAGAACAAGCCCTTTGTCTATGTCTCAGAAGGTAGGTCAACTCTGACTCTCCTCACCTCTCACTGCCTAGTATGTCTGAGGTTATAATAAACTGCTATACTAACTTACTGTGTGTAAAAAGAGGTTGACAATATTAGTGTCAATAATAATATATAATAATTTATGCCAATTTATAATGCATCATTATTGTGGTTCATTCTGGGATACTATCAGGTTTTCAGCTGTTTTTGTGAGTAATGGATTCCACACGGTCATTGATAATCAATTATAGCTGTAGTACATGCCAGTCCTAGTACCATGGTGCCTCCTCACTGTCCCTGGTCCTGCTGTATGTGGGTCTGTCTGCTGCAGTCTGTCTGTTATTCCCTGAGCTGCCAGCAGGGGGCCTGGCGCTGCACGATGCCTGTGGCTGCAGTGCTCCACTATGCAGGGCCCAAGCTGTCATGGCACACTGTTTGTTTGTAAATCCTCATTGACACAGTTATGGACTCTAGGACAATCCAGACCCCAGACTAGTTGACCCTCTAAATCTGTCTGCCTGAAATCCAATGAGACTTTTAATTGTATACACCGTGTACACACAGCCCTGGGCACGTCATTTGCACTGTCTTTACTCTAGCCCAAGATTGAACCACGTATTCAGAGAAAAAGTTTGCTAGGAGAGATGGGAGGGATGCGGTAAGGCGAGAGAAAGAGATGAGAATGGCCATAGAAGAGAGCCAGAATGAATGGAGACGGGAGGAAAATACAATACCTGGAGATCACACAGTCAGCACTTGACCTAGTAAAGGCCAGCATAGAAAGCTGTTCTTCCTGTCTTTGTTTGTTTGTTTTGAGCCCAATGTTTACGACACAAGCAAAATGTTGTCTGTGTCCCCTTCGCCTATGGTTTGTGCTGTGTTAGTGTCAGCTCCGATTTGCCCAATGTTTTTGATTGGTCCAGATGTGGTCCATGGCCTCTTAGAGACTATATAGCTTTGCTCTTATGTAATTAAGGGCTTTAATTGAGCAGTATGCTTGATTAGGAGCACTACGACTGTCTTGCCTTCCTCCTTTGC
This sequence comes from Salvelinus alpinus, assembly GCF_045679555.1. Lineage (NCBI taxonomy): Eukaryota > Metazoa > Chordata > Actinopteri > Salmoniformes > Salmonidae > Salvelinus > Salvelinus alpinus. The sequence goes on along the minus strand of NC_092088.1, from coordinate 57,785,357 downwards.
CTTTCATTGGAATGACTTAATCTGCTCGAGGAACATTATTAGGACTCGAGACGAGACTTAGATCATGGACGACTTGTCTTCTCTTTCAGCCTGTCTGTTACCCAGTCACGTGCCACAGAGAAGAGCTCTGAATGGCTCTAGTTGTACCTCTCTCCACCAGTCCTCTCCTTGGTTTGGAAGGATTTCTTCCTGTGTTTTGGCCCTTAGCAGGTTGCATTGAGTAACAGTGATGTAGTGCACAATGACAGATGGTTTTCATGTTAGTATGCACATTTAGATTGTGCTGTTTGTGATTGATGAGTTGTGGTGAAGCTGTACATTGGGTACATTTTGTCTGGGTCATTCACTTTACCCCACACTCAAATAAACCAGGCTAAATTAACAGGCTAACTTCATTTAACATCTCATTGCCAGGAGTGCATTAGTCACGCTAAAGGCACACACACACACACACACACACACACACACACACACACACAGTGAGTTCAAAATTGTATTATATAAGCATGTTCCAGACGGCAGAGCCCTGAGGCAGCCAGACAGGCTGCCATATCATAAATAAGTCACTCTGCTAAAATGGTTCATTCATGGAGTAGGCCCAGCAAAATTACCCTTCCTGTGGCTTTACTCAACACAAGTCCCCAGAATGGGGGGTGGGTTTCATGTGTTACTCTGACTGTTTTTGTACACTAAGATGGTTTGCATTATGATTATAAATAATTGTTTTTATTCATAATGATTAGTAATGTATTATTCAAATGAACATTTATAGACTTAAACACCTTTATAATGCTGTAACGGAAATGGGGCTATGGACAGTAAACTTGAAAGAGGATTGCTTATCTGTTGGTTAGCAAGCAGACTTTCTAGGACTATTCCTGTCTCCATCACAAGCACCTCAGACTCATATCCTTAAGAAGCGGTACATGATACTAGGGTTGGGGTATTTTACGATTGCATCGTCTATAAAACTTTTCAACTGTCAAATCAATAACACGTTCTACGCTACATAACCAAAAGTATGTGAACACCTGCTCATCAAACATCTCATTCCAAAACCATGGGCATTAATATGGAGTTGGTCCCCCCTTTGCTGCTATAACAGCCTCCACTCTTCTGGGAAGGCTTTCCACTAGATGTTGGGACATTGCTGCGGGGACTTGCTTCCAATCAGCCACAAGAACATTCGTGAGGTCGGGCACTGATGTTGGGCAATTAGTGTTCCAATTCATCCCAAAGGTGTTCGATGGGGTTGAGGTTAGGGCTCTTTGCAGGCCAGTCAAGTTCTTCCACACTGATTTTGACAAACCTTTTCTGTATGGACCTCGTTTTGTGCACGTGGGCATTGTCATGCTGAAACAAAGATTTCCCTTCACTGGAACTAAGGGGCCTGAACCATGAAAAACAGCCCCAGATCATTATTCTTCCTCCACCAAACTTTACAGTTGGCACTATGCATTGGTGCAGGTAGTGTTCTCCTGGCATCTGCCAACCCATATTTGTCCATCGGATTGCCAAATGGTGAAGCGTGATCCATCACTCCAGACGCTTGGCGCATGGGGATAGGTTTGTATGCGGCTGTTCGGCCATAGAAACCATTTCATGAAGCTCCTGATGAACATTTCTTGTGCTGACGTTGCTTCAAGAGGCAGTTTGGAACTCGGTAGTGAGTGTTGCAACCGAGGACAGATTATAACACTACCCGGGAAAAGTCTGAATCCACTAATTTCAAGTGGTGTCCACATACTTTTGGGGGTCAATGGAAAATGTTTGTTTTCCCCAATTTGTGGCCGTGGTCACGGAAGTCCTTCTTATTACATGAAAAGCAACTCGGAGTATGAACAATGTTTGACAGCCATCACCGATGGTGACGACATTGTGATGTTACAAACAATGGTTTAGCATATTTGAATTTGACTGCAATTCCTGATGAAACTGAGTATTTTTGTCTGTAATAAAGCACTTTTGTGGGGGGAAACTCATTCTGATTGGCCTAGGCCCGCCCATGGTTGCGCACCTGCCCAGTCATGTGAAATCCATGGATTAGGGCCAAATTAATTTATTTCAGTTGACTGATTTCCTTATGTGAGCTGTAACTCAGTAAGATTGTTGCATTTCTATTTTTGCTCAGTAGTGTAGAAAGAGCAGAGAGCACCAAAGCAGAGCAAAACGTCAGATAGGGCCTAACATGTTTTATTCCATCCTTCCAATGTCGATTTATCATGGGCCTTTTGCAGCAGACACTCTGGCGTATTGTTTTAAAATCTTTATCTCCCCAATCTCCAATCGATTTTAATGTGACTTGTTGGCCTAGGCATAGCCTACTCTTTCATGATCAACCATCTCAGAAAGTTGTTTAGTAATAATGAGAGAGATAACAAACAATTGCAAGAGAGACTTATCAAATAGGAAGTTTAAACAAACCTGGTACGTTTCTGCTTTAGTTGAAGTGTAGGCAAATAAATTGTGCCCTTGGGAAATCCCTCCTTGCAAACCAAACAGGCAATAATATAGGCCTACACATAGGCTACTGTCAATAAAAGTTGCAGTAAATGTTTATTTCACAAATTAAACAATATAGGCTCATTTTTCTAATATTATCAAAGTGTTTGTTATTGTCGTTGAATTGCTCAGTGGGCAATCGGCATAAGCTCCCGCAACAACGCTTTTTAATATCATTTTCAATAGCTTACAAATTTTGCATTTACAGTGCATTCGGAAAGTATTCAGACCTCTTGACTTCATCTACATTTGTTACGTCACAGCCTTATTCTAAAATGGATTAAAAAAAAAAAAATTTAAATCCTCATCAATCTTCACACACTACTCTATAATGAAAAAGCGGAAACAGGTTTTTCAACAAAAAAAATGCATATTTATTAAAAATAATTAACAGAAATACCTTATGTTACATAAGCATTCAGACCCTTTGCTATGAGACTCGAAATTGAGCTCTGGTGCATCCTGTTTACATTGATCATCATTGAGATGTTTCTATAACTTGGTGCAAGTCCACCTGTGGTAAATTCAATTGATTGGACATGATTTGGAAAGGTACACACCTGTCTATATAAGGTCCCACAGTTGACAGTGCATTTCAGAGCAAAAACCAAGCCTTGAGGTCAAAGGAATTGTCAATAGAGATAGATCTGAGACAGGGTTGTGTCGGGGCACAGATCTGGGGATTGTCTGCAGCATTGAAGGTCACCAAGAATCAAATCAAATGTTATTTGTCACATGCGCCAAAGGTGTAGACCTTACTGTGAAATGCTTACTTACAAGCCCTTTACCAACAATGCAGTTCAAGAAAGAGTTAAGAAAATATTTACTAAATAAACTAATGTAAAAAAAATCTAATCAAATTAAAAAGTAACACAAGAAAATTCCATAACAATAATAAGGCTATATACAGTGGGGAGAACAAGTATTTGATACACTGCCGATTTTGCAGGTTTTCCTACTTACAAAGCATGTAGATGTCTGTAATTTTTATCATAGGTACACTTCAACTGTGAGAGACGGAATCTAAAACAAAAATCCAGAAAATCACATTGTATGATTTTTAATTAATTAATTTGCATTTTATTGCATGACATAAGTATTTGATCACCTACCAACCCAGTAAGAATTTGAATCTTGCTCACATTGAGGGAGAGGTTGTTGTCCTGGCTCCACACTGCCAGGTCTCTGACCTCCTCCCTATAGGCTGTCTCATCGTTGTCGGTGATCAGGCCTACCACCGGTGTGTCGTCTGCGAACTTAATTATGGTGTTGGAGACGTGTTTGGCCACGCAATCGTGGGTGAACAGGGAGTACAGGAGGGGCCCAAGTGTTGAGGATCAGCTTGGCAGATGTGTTGTTGTCTACCCTTACCACCTGGGGGCGGCCCGTCAGGAAGTCCAGGATCCAGTCCAGTTGCAGAGGGAAGTGTTTACTCCCAGGGTCCTTAGCTTAGTGATGAGCTTTGTGGGCACTATGGTGTTGAACGCTGAGATGTAGTCAGTGAACACAGTGACCTCCATCATTCTTAAATGGATGAAGTTTGGAACCGCCAAGACCTTTCCTAGAGCTGGCCGTCCGGCTAAACTGAGCAATCGGGGGAGAAGGGCCTTGGTCAGGGAGGTGACAAAGAACCCGATGGTCACTGACAGAGCTCCAGAATTCCTCTGTGGAGATGGGAGAACCTTCCATAAGGACAACCACCTCTGCAGCACTCCACCAATCAGGCCTTTATGGTAGAGTGGCCAGACAGAAGCCACTCCTTAGTAAAAGGCACATGACAGCCCTTTTGCAGTTTGCCAAAAGGCATTTAAAGGACTCTCAGACCATGAGAAACAAGATTCTCTGGTCTGATGTAACCAAGATTGAACTCTTTGGCCTGAATGCCAAGCGTCACGTCTGGAGGAAACCTGCCACCATCCCTAGGGTGAAGCATGGTGGTGGAAGCATCATGCTGTGGGGATGCTTTTCAGCGGCAGGGACTTGGAGACTAGTCAGGATCGAGGGAAAGATGAACGAAGCAAAGTACAGAGAGATCCTTGATGAAAACGTACTTCAGAGTGCTCAGGACCTCAGACTGGGGCAAAGGTTCATCTTCCAACAGAACAATGACCCTTAGCAGACAGCCAAGACACCGCAGGAGTGGCTTCGAGACAAGTCTCTGAATGTCCTTGAGTGACCCAGCCAGAGCCCGGACTTGAACCCGAGCAAAAATCTCTGGAGAGACCTGAAAATAGCTGTGCAGCGACGCTCCCCATCCAACCTGACAGAGCTTGAGAGGATCTGCAGTGAAGAATGGGGGAAACTCCCCAAATACAGGTGTGCCAAGCTTGTACGGTGGTGTCATACCCAAGAAGACTCTAGGCTGTAATCGCTGCCAAAGGTGCTTCAACAAAGTACTGAGTAAGGGTCTGAATACTTATGTAAATGTGATATTTCAGTTTTTTTTTTTTTTTACATATTTTTCCTTGGTCATTATGGGTATTGTGTGTAGATTAATGGGGGGGACTATTAAATCAGTTTTATAATAAGGCTGTAACGTAACAAAATGTGGAAAAAGTCAAGGTGTCAACAACAATCAGATAAAAAAAGTTTTTTGCCTATAACATCCTTTATAACACTTGAATGAACATTGGCTTAGGCGAAAAAACGAATAGGCCTATTATCCTTAAGCTATATGCCTTTTGCCTGTCAAACTGTAATAATCCTAAATATATAAACCGATAAAGCAAATTAATATTTATAACATTCTTTATAGCCTAACACATGAAAACAAATGAACATTTGCTTATGCATTCGCTTAAAACTAACAGGCCTATTTGGGTATGCCTTTTTCCTATCGTACTGTACAAATCCTAAATACAGGCCAGCAAGTTATAAAATACATTAGTTAAGTTGTGTAAACAAAATGCGAAACAACCTAAATTAGTTTTAAAATATATTTTCATGGTTTGACGGAACATTTTTGCCTATCCCATAGACTATGTCTTTCGAATAAGATGCATCTGGATTTGAATATAGGCTACATTTTAAAATAAATCATAAAGTGCAACAAGGAACCATTAGGTCTAGTTGTTTTTTACCATGTCTTAGGCCTACCGAATATCATAGCCATGGGAACTACGGGTGTTGAGGATGCTGCAACTGGGAAAAAATATACTTTAAAAAAAATACTTATTGTACTAGGCCTTTTATTACTCCTGTATGAGCGGAGAAAAATACTCCTCATCAGAGCGGAGAAAAATACTCCTCAGCAGAGCGGAGGGGAAAAAAGAAATAGCTTTTATTGCACATTTGCAACTGTTATCAATTTATTAACGTTTTGTGTTTTTGCGCATGCACATGATTTATCAGTACAAATTAATTAGAGCATAAGACTATGTCCTGTCCCTTTTTGCCACACCATAGTCTCTTTCAGAGAATATTGTCGTACAAAATCTGGACCAAACATTTAGCTTTGCTTTGAAAATGTGGATGTTTTGTGTCCTGTCATCTCAGAGTCAGGGAGAGACATGTTCAAGGAGAGCAAACACACATACACATACACAAACACCCCAAAACTCCTGGTGTGGTCAGGCTTATGTGGGGGAGTGAAAATTGGATTTGGGGAAGGCTTTTTTGTAGTCTCTCTCAATGCCTCTCACTTATCTGCCTAAACCACAGTAAACTAGCCAATATGAGCTGAGAGGTTTGCTCTGTAGCCATTTGTGTTTAAACATCACAGATGGCGGTGGGATACTCTAAAATCATATATGTGCCCTCCCCTGGTCAGTCGTCTGTGATTGTAACCCATCCTGCGGGGTGGACAGCTGAGGACACACTCTGCTTGCTGATCAAATGGCACTCGGGTCCTGTTACCGCCACAACAATGGCAACTGTGGAGGAAGATATATGGGAACAGACTGCAGATAAGGGCTGCTAGAGTGATGCTCTCTCACTGTGTTGATGTGTGTAATTCTGACCCCTGTCTTCTGTCTTCTCTCTTTTTTTTTCTCCATCCCTCATTCTCTCCCCCCCGCACCATCCTCCCAACAGCTGCCAGCACCAGTTGGCTCCAGGAGCATGTCGCAGACCTGAGTCGAAGGTAAGATCCTCTTTCAATGAGTCATCCTGCTGTATTGATCCTCCTTGTTTTCCCCCTGTAGTCCAGAAGTGGACAGTTTCCCTCCCAAGCATCCCTCAGGAAATATATGCACCACAGTGTATGTGTGTAATGTGATTAGCAGTCTGTCCCAATCAAACTGAGGCTAAAGGGTAAATAGACACACAGAACTACCCTACGCCTTGACCCTTTTTCTCTCCAGATGAAATCCTGCGACTAGTGAGGTCCGGTCACCCGACAACCTGTCCGCTCAACCCGATCCCCTCCTCCCTTCTCCATACCATCTCTGGAGACCTTCTCACTTCCCTCATCAACTCATCCCTGACCACTGGCTGCGTCCCCTCTGACTACAAAATGGCCCGAATCGCTCCCCTCCTAAACTAACACTTGACTCCTGACGTCAAAAACTACAGACCTTCTTTATTTTCTTTCCAAAACACTTCAGCGTACTGTCTCTGACCAACTCTTGCTATCTTTCTCAGAACGATCTTCTTGACCCTAACCAGTCATGCTTCAAGACGGGTCCCTCAACCGAGACTGCTCTTCTCTGTGTTTTACGGAGGCTCTCTGCACTGCCAAAGGCGACTCTCTCTTCTCTGTTCTCATCCTCCTAGATCTATCCGCTGCCTTCGACACCGTAAACCGTCAGATCCTCCTCTTCACTCTCTCAGGGCTGGGTGTCTCTCAGGCTCTGCACACTCTTGGATTGCATCGTACCTGGCAGGCCAGTCCTACCAGGTGACGTGGAGACGATCTGTGTCTGCACCACGTACTCTCGCTACTGGTGTCCCCCAAGGCTCAGTTCTAGGCCCTCTCTATACACCAAGTCACTCTGCTCTCATCCTCACATGGTCTCTGCTATCATTGCTATTTGGATGACACTCAACTACTTTTCTCCTTCCCCCTTCTGACACCCAGGTGGCGACACGCATCTCTGCGTGCCTGGCATATATCTCCATTTGGATGTCGGCCCACCACCTCAAGCACAACAACACGGAGCTACACTTCCTCCCGTAGAATGCCTGCCCGCTTCAAGACCACTCCATCACGGTTGACAACTCCACGGTGTCCCCCTCCCAGAGTACAAAGAACCTTGGACAACACTGTTGTTCTCTGCAAACATCAAAGCAGTGACTCACTCCTGCAGGTTCATGCTCTACAACATCCGTAGATTATGATCCTACCTCACACAGTAAGCGGTGCCGGTCCGAATCCAGGCACTTGTCATCTCCTGTCTGGACTACTGCCTCGCTGTTGGCTGGGCTCTCCGCTTGTGCCATCAAACCCCTGCAACTTATCCAGAACGCTGCAGCCTGCCTGGTGTTTAATCTCTCTCATGTCACCCCGCTTCTCCACACACTCCACTGGCTTCCAGTCGAAGCTCGCATCCACTACAAGACCATGGAACTTGCCTACAGAACAGCAAGAGGGACTACCCCTTCCTACCTTCAGGCTATACTCAAACCCTACACCCCAACCCAAGCACTCCATTCTGCCACCTCTGGTCTCTTGACCCTCCCACCTCTACGGGAGGGCAGCTCCCACAGCCCAGTCCAAGCTCTTCTCTGTCCTGGCATCCCAGTGGTGGGACCAGCTTCCCCCTGAAGCCAGGACAGCAGAGTCCCTGTCCATCTTCTGAAAACATCTGAAACCCTACCTCTTCAAATAGTATTTTAAATAATCCCACAGCATCCCCCTTGCGTGAACTAACACTCGCACTTGTCTCCCCCCCTTTACTAGCGCTGACTTTGCTGCTAGCTACTTTATTGAGGAAAAATGTGCTTACCGGTACTATGAATGTGATATGTGGGTGTCTGTCCCACTTAGCTTAAGATGAATGCACTCTGTAAGTCGCTCTGGATAAGAGCGAAATGACTAAAACATTTCAAAATGTACATAAAACATGACATGGGGTGTAGTAGTATATTTTTTCAGCAAGATGTTAGGGAGTGGCTTTTTCAGGGAAATATTGGCTTAATTGAGCTTCTTGGAATTATTGTAAGGTATCTGGACAGCAAGGGCCGGTCTCATGTCATTTCCAATGGATTACAATGACCCCCTCTGGCGAAACCTGCCTGTAGAGGTCAGGTGTGAAACTCTTATCTTCCCTTTCACCTCCTCCATATTGTGCTGTGTGCCCTTGCCCTGGGGTTAAGACCTGATGGATACTCTCAGGTCAGCCACTTCCTGGCCCTCACCCCTGGAGACCCTGTGCAGGGCTGGGGAGAGGCTTGACAGTGAAACTCCACCCCCTCCACCTTTCCTCATATAGTAGCTTCCAGGATGATGAATCGCCTCACTTGTTTTGTCTGAATAATGGATGTTGGTGGGTTTTGTTTCAGTCCAGAGTGTTGAGATCATTTTGCACCTCTACTTTCTCTGCTGGTGCCCCGGTCTGGATTATGCCACTCAGGAAGTGGAAAATGACAAAAGGCTGAGTCATGTTTGGAGTTGGAGGACTCATTGAAAAAGAACCCTCCCTTACCTCCTAATGGGTTATGTGAATGAGCTGCTGAGGGTCATGTGAAACAAGCCTCTAACTCATTGCAGGTCCAGCTATATTTTGCTTTCCATTATGCAGGCGTTCCCTCATAGCTATAACACCCTGATCTCAAATAATATAGCAGTAGCAGTCTATGAAACAAAACTAGGCCTAAATTAGATTGACTCTCATAATCTATTCTAAAACCCCAAATATTATTGAAGTGGCTTTCTGTCGCATTCCATCCTGAATAGTAAAAGGCACGTACAATCCTACCCACTCTCCAGGTTACCTAGGGCAAAAGCACCTCATATACATTTTAACAAATGTATTGAAAATTCAATACAGAAATATATAATTTACATAACTTTCCACACCCCTGAATCAATACATGTTAGAATCACCTTTGGCAGCCATTACAGCTGTGAGTCTTTCTGGGTAAGTCTATAAGAGCTTTGCACACTTGTATTGTACATTATTTGCACATTCTTTTTAAAATTCTTAAAGCTCTGTCAAGGTGGTTGCTAGTTGCTAGACAGCCATTTTCAGCTCTTGCCATAGATTTTCAAGCTGATTTAAAGTCAAAACTGTAATTAGGCCACTTATGAACATTCAATGTCGTCTTGGTAAGCAACTCCAGTGTACATTTGGCCTTGTGTTTTAGGTTATTGTCCTGCTGAAAGGTAAATTTGTCTCACACTGTCTGTTGGAAAGCAGACTGAACCAGGTTTTCCTCTAGGATTTTGCCTGTGCTTAGCTCTATTCCGTTTCTTTTTATCCTAAAAAAAAATCCCTAGTCCTTGCCGATGACCAATATACCCAAAACATGATGCAGCCACCACCAAGCTTTAACATTTACATTTACATTTAAGTCATTTAGCAGACGCTCTTATCCAGAGCGACTTACAAATTGGTGCATTCACCTTATGATATCCAGTGGAACAACCACTTTACAATAGTGCATCTAACTCTTTTAAGGGGGGGGGGGTTAGAAGGATTACTTTATCCTATCCTAGGTATTCCTTAAAGAGGTGGGGTTTCAGGTGTCTCCGGAAGGTGGTGATTGACTCCGCTGACCTGGCATCGTGAGGGAGTTTGTTCCACCATTGGGGTGCCAGAGCAGCGAACAGTTTTGACTGGGCTGAGCGGGAACTGTACTTCCTCAGAGGTAGGGAGGCGAGCAGGCCAGAGGTGGATGAACGCAGTGCCCTTGTTTGGGTGTAGGGCCTGATCAGAGCCTGAAGGTACGGAGGTGCCGTTCCCCTCACAGCTCCGTAGGCAAGCACCATGGTCTTGTAGCGGATGCGAGCTTCAACTGGAAGCCAGTGGAGAGAGCGGAGGAGCGGGGTGACGTGAGAGAACTTGGGAAGGTTGAACACCAGACGGGCTGCGGCGTTCTGGATGAGTTGTAGGGGTTTAATGGCACAGGCAGGGAGCCCAGCCAACAGCGAGTTGCAGTAATCCAGACGGGAGATGACAAGTGCCTGGATTAGGACCTGCGCCGCTTCCTGTGTGAGGCAGGGTCGTACTCTGCGAATGTTGTAGAGCATGAACCTACAGGAACGGGTCACCGCCTTGATGTTAGTTGAGAACGACAGGGTGTTGTCCAGGATCACGCCAAGGTTCTTAGCACTCTGGGAGGAGGACACAATGGAGTTGTCAACCGTGATGGCGAGATCATGGAACGGGCAGTCCTTCCCCGGGAGGAAGAGCAGCTCCGTCTTGCCGAGGTTCAGCTTGAGGTGGTGATCCGTCATCCACACTGATATGTCTGCCAGACATGCAGAGATGCGATTCGCCACCTGGTTATCAGAGGGGGGAAAGGAGAAGATTAATTGTGTGTCGTCTGCATAGCAATGATAGGAGAGACCATGTGAGGATATGACAGAGCCAAGTGACTTGGTGTATAGCGAGAATAGGAGAGGGCCTAGAACAGAGCCCTGGGGGACACCAGTGGTTAGAGCACGTGGTGCGGAGACAGATTCTCGCCACGCCTCCTGGTAGGAGCGACCTGTCAGGTAGGACGCAATCCAAGCGTGGGCCGCGCCAGAGATGCCCAACTCGGAGAGGGTGGAGAGGAGGATCTGATGGTTCACAATATCAAAGGCAGCCGATAGGTCTAGAAGGATGAGAGCAGAGGAGAGAAAGTTAGCTTTAGCAGTGCGGAGCGCCTCCGTGACACAGAGAAGAGCAGTCTCAGTTGAATGACTAGTCTTGAAACCTGACTGATTTGGATCAAGAAGGTCATTCTGAGAGAGATAGCAGGAGAGCTGGCCGAGGACGGCACGTTCAAGAGTTTTGGAGAGAAAAGAAAGAAGGGATACTGGTCTGTAGTTGTTGACATCGGAGGGATCGAGTGTAGGTTTTTTCAGAAGGGGTGCAATATTAAAATATGAAGAGTGGTACTCAGTGATATGTTGTGTTAGATTTTCCCTAAACATAACGCTTTGTATTCAGGACATGAAAGTTAATTTATTTGCCAAATGTTTTGCAGTTTTACTTTAGTGTACTATTGCAAACAGGATGCATTGAATATTTTTTATTCTGTACAGGCTTCTTTCTTTGCACACTGTCATTTAGGTTAGTATTGTGGAGTAACTACAATGTTGTTGATCCATCCTCAGTTTTCTCCTCTCACAGCCATTGGACTCTGTAACCGTTTTAAAGTCACCATTGGCTTCATGGTGAAATCTCTGAGCGGTTTTCCTTCCTCTCCAATAACTGAGTTAGGAAGGATTTGAGGAGTTTCTCCCATTCTTCTCTGCAGAACCTCTCAAGCTCTGTCAGGTTGGATTGGGAGTGTTGCTGCATAGTTATTTTCAGGTCTCCAGAGATGTTCGATCAGGTTCAAGTCAAGGCTCTGGCCAAGCCACTCAAGGACATTCCGAGACTTGCCCCGAAGCCACTCCTACGTTGTCTTGTCTGTGTGCTTAGGGTCGTTATTCTGTTGGAAGGTGAACCTTCGCCCCAGTCTGAGGTCCTGAGTGCTCTGGAGCAGGTTTTCATCAAGGATCTCTGTACTTTGCTCTGTTCATCTTTCCCTCAATCCTGACTAGTCTCCCAGTCCCTGCTGCTGAAACACATGCCCACACCATGATGCTCCCTCCACCATGCTTCACCGTAGGGATGGTGCCAGGTGTCTTCCAGACGTGACGCTTGGCATTCAGACCAAAGAGTTCAATCTTGATTTCATCAGACCAGAGAATCTTATTTCTCATGGTTTGAGAGTCCTTTAGGTGCATTTTTGGCAAACTCCAAGAGGGCTGCCATGTGCCTTTTACTGAGGATTGGTTTTCGTCTGGCCACTCTACTATAAAGGCCTGATTGGTGGAGTGCTGCAGAGATGGTTGTCCTTCTGGAAGGTTCTCCCATCTCCACAGAGGAACTCTGGAGCTCTGTCAGAGTGACCATTGGGTTCTTTGTCACCTCCCTGATCAAGGCCCTTCTCCCCCGATTGCTCAGTTTGGCCGGGCGGCCAGATCTAGGGAGAGTCTTGGTTGTTCCAAATGTCTTCCATTTAAGAATGATGGAGGGCTCTGTGTTCTTGGGCACCTTCAATGCTGCACAAATATTTTGGAACCTTTCCCCAGATCTTTACCTTGACAAAATCCTGTCTCGGAGCTCTACGGACAATTATTTCACCTCATGGCTTGTTTTTTCTTCTCTGACATGCACTGTCAACTGTGGGACCTTATACAGACAGGTGTGGGCCTTTCCAAATCATGTCTAATTTACCACAGAATCCAATCAAGTTGTAGAAACATCTCAAGGATGATCAATGGAAACCAGATGCACCTGAGCTCAATTTTGAGTCTCATAACAAAGGGTCTGAATACTTATATAAATAAACTTTTTTTTTTTTTTTTATACATTTGCAAACATTTCTACATTTTGCTTTGTCATTATGGGGTATTGTGTGTAGATTGATGAGAGGGGGCGGACTATTTAATCAGTTTTAGAATAAGGCTGTAATGTAACAAAATGTGGAAAAGTCAAAGGGTCTGAATACTTTCCGAATGCACTGTACACCATCCAAAGTGTAATTAACTCCACCATTCTCAAAGGGATATTCAATGTCTGCTTTTTTTATTTTTACCCATCTACCAATAGGTGCCCTTCTTTGCGAGGTATTGGAAAATGTCTCTGGTCTTTGTTCTTGAATCCGTTTTTGAAGTTCACTGCTTGACTGAGGGACCTTAAAGATAATTGAACGGAGATGAAGTAGTCATTAAAATCCTGTTAAACACTTATTACACACAGTGAGTCCATGAAACTTACTATGTGATTTAAAGCACATTTTTACTCCTGAACTTATTTAGGCTTGACATAACAAAGGAGTTGAATACGTATTGATACTATTATTAATAAAATATTGTTTTATTCATTTGTAAAAATGTATAGAAACATAATTCCACTTTGACATTATGGGGTACGTTGTATGCCAGTGTATGTGTACGTTGCCACGTGTATGCCAGTGACACAAAATCTAAATTTAATCACTTTTAAATTCAGGCTGTGTTACACAACAAAATGTGTGAAAAGTCAAGGGGTGTGGATACTTTCTGAAGGCGCTGTATAACAGAGTAAAGTTCTGATTGTTCTGAATAGAAGGCACAGTGGACAGGATGTCCCGGACTACTTTGACTCATTGTTTCATTATCTGCTGTAATCGTGTCATCCGTGTCTCTGGGCCTCACCACCCTCCCTGGGGTTTGGTGGGTAGACATTATATAACCCTCAGAGCTAGTCCACTGTGTACTATTATTTGGGCAACAGCGTTTAGCCTGTATTTATAGCCGACCGACATCATATCAAGTGTTTGTCTCACCGTAATCCCACAATTTCTGTCTCCAGTGGGTGGGATTATACAAACTGTCACTCTGGAACAAAGCTCCCTCTATCCACACAGTGTTCTCGCTCTCTCTCTCTCTCTCTAGGCAGCGCCGGACGCACAGACAGACGGCCGTGGAATCACACGACCCTGTCCCTAGTACTCAAATTATATCAATGCAGCGGGGAGATTTAGGAGATTATTGGGATTGTAAATCCTGCTTCCCGCTCACCCCACTCACCCCCCTCAAATGTTGGCTTCAAATTAAGTGACCGGAGGTCGAGCTTCTTAAGGTTAATGGGTTTTCTTTTCTTTTTTAAAGATAATGCCTATTTTTTTGTGTGTGTCCTTGTTGGACACCAGTGGACTGGTATCCATGCATGTTTAATAAGAGGTTGACATTGGACAGGGATGCAGTTTAAAAACACTATATAGAATTCATCTTCTCAGTATTTATCTAATCAAATAATATTATGCCAAGATCTGAATACATCGCTGCAAATTAAATAAAACAGGCTAAATGTCAGTGTATGATTTCACATTGGCTAAATGTGAGTGAACTCATTGCCCTCTACTCCCCCTACTGATGCTGATGAGTATGATGTGTGGTCCCAGACACTGCGATCCCCAGTGTTGACAGCACTCATCTGTCTGAGTAGGACATCACTTCATATCATCACGCCTACTCTGATGGGTTACACCTCCTAATGCACTGCATTAACATCTCTGATTAAACACAAAAAACTGATCTGTAAAGCATGCACACTGCCTCATCACCACACAACTGTAAGATCTGAGGGGGTTCCACTCACTATAGGAATCTTGTTTTTCTTTTTGTGAAATGAGAGCAATGTATTTATTTTAGTCACATGCTGAAAAGCGACACACATGAATGCGTAATTGTACATGAATTGTATCACAACGGCATAATGAACGGCTAGCCATTTGAATTAGATCAGACATTGGTCATTTATGAACAGGACGAAGCACATCCCAAAAATAAAATATAATCTGATCCAAAAACACACCACGTAGAGAGAACACGGGATGAATGCATCCATCTGTCTGTAAAATAATACATTGAAGAGTTGGGTCCCAAGAATATACACTACATGGTCAAAGTATGTGGACACCTGCTCAACGAACATCTCATTCCAAAATCACGGGCATTAATATGGAGTTGGTCCCCCTTTGCTGCTATAACAGCCTCAACTCTTCAGGGAAGGCTTTCCACTAGATGTTTGGAACATTGCTGTGGGGACTTGCTTCCATTCAGCCACGAGCATTAGTGGGGTCGGGCACTGATGTTGGGCGATTAGGCCTGGCTCGCAGTCGGCGTTTCAATTCATCCCAAAGGTGTTCGATGGGGTTCAGGTCAGGGCTCTGTGCAGGCCAGTCAAGTTCTTCCACACCGATCTCAACAAACCATTTCTGTA
Organism: Salvelinus alpinus; assembly: GCF_045679555.1. Lineage (NCBI taxonomy): Eukaryota > Metazoa > Chordata > Actinopteri > Salmoniformes > Salmonidae > Salvelinus > Salvelinus alpinus. The sequence continues at coordinate 57,770,007 of NC_092088.1, read as the reverse complement.
TGAACCTCACTTTGTCCACAGGGGCATTGTCCTGCTGAAACAAAGATTTCCCTTCACTGGAACTAAGGGGCCTAGCCCGAACCATGAAAAACAGCCCCAGACCATTATTCCTCATCCACCAAACTTTACAGTTAGCACTATGCATTGGGGCAGGTAGCGTTCTCCTGGCATCCGCCAACCCAGATTTGTCCATTGGATTGCCAGATGGTGAAGCGTGATTCATTACTCCAGAGAACTCGTTTCCACTGCTCCAGAGTCCAATGGCGGCGAGCTTTACACCACTCCAGCCGACGCTTGGCATTGTGCATGGTGATCTTAGGCTTGTGTGCGGCTGCTCTTCCATGGAAACCCATTTCATGAAGCTCCCGACGAACAGTTATTTTGCTAATGTTGCTTCCAAAGGTAGTTTGGAACTCGGTAGTGTGTGTTACAACCGAGGACAGACGTTTTTTACGCGCTCGGCAGTCCCGTTCTGTGAGCTTGTGTGGCCTACCACTTCGCAGCTGATCCGGGGCAGCTCTTGCAGGGCAGAAATTTGCCGAACTGACTTGTTGTAAAGTTGGCATCCTATGACGGTGCCACGTTGAAAGTCACTGAGCTCTTCAGTAAGGCCATTCTACTGTCAATGTTTGTCTATGGAGATTGCATGGCTGTGTGCACGATTTTATACACCTGTCAGAAACGGGTGTGGTTGAAATAACCGAATCCACTAATTTGACGGCGTGTCCACATACTTTTGTGTATGTATATTAGTGTTTCATATTTCATAAATTCTAACATCAGTAAAAAAAAAAATCTTCCATTTTTACATTTCAGAATATTTTGTGTAGATTTTTGACGAAAAATGACATTCATTTTAATCACACTTTGTAACACAACAAAATGTGGAAAAAGTCAAGAGGTCTGAATACTTTCTGAACACACATTGAACAACACAGCAGCTTTTCAGCATGTTTTGTTATTTCCAAAAGTCGATGAAGTACGTTTGTTTTCCAAAATGTGCGGTCGTGGTCGAGGGGAATTCTTTCGTATGACATGAATTCCCGACTCGGAATATCAACAATGTTTGACAGCATCGTAATGTTACAAATAATGGTTTAGTACAAGCATTTCGCTACACTCGCAATAATATCTGCTAACCATGTGTATGTGACCAATAACATTTGATTTGAGGATATTTCAATTTGACTGCACCTCTGGAGTCTGGCACCGCAGTGAGCACACCAGCCACCTGGACATCTGATGAAACTGAGGAGTATTTCTGGCTGTAATAAAGCCTTTTGTGGGGAAAAACTAATTCTGATTGGCTGTGCCAGGCTCCCCAGTAGTGGGGCTATGCCCTCCTAGGCCCACCCATGGCTGCGCCCCTGCCCGGTCATGTGAAATCCATAGATTAGGGCCTAATGAATTTGTTTCAATTGACTGATTTCCTTATATGAACTGTAACTCAGTAAAATCGTTGAAATGTTTTGCATTTATATTTGTGTTTAGTAGATTGTAGAAAGAATATTACAATCACTTAGTCTCAGCATTATTAATATTTTAACTTTTAAGAAGATGTGTATATTACAGGTGCTTTCTGTGAGTCCCTGTCTTGGATTGTTTGTGTGATTTATTTGGTTGCCCTTTGGTAATGTGTGTTGTCACTTTGGTAATGTGTGTTGTCACAGTAACTCTAACAAGTTTAGACACGTTTGGAGCATCACCGCAGGGTTGAATGGCTCAGTATAGTAATTTTATTTTTGTGTTTGTATGTTTTCAGCCTGTGTGGGATTATCCCTAGTCTCAGCAGTGTCCTTCTGCCTCGTATGAATCCCTTTGTCTTAATCAACGTGGCCGGAGCTCTCTCACTCTGCATCACCTACATGCTCATTGAGATCAAGTAAGTCCGACATGGTGTAATGGAATTAGTTAGTGGATTCGGGGAAGTTATAAATCAGTATTGTTGAGAAATAATGTGTACTCTGAATTGTGTTTCCACAAAGCCCCCATTATCGACCTGATGTGTGTTTGACATCCCTCTTGTTACTTATCAACCTCCATGATAACTCTTGACAGAAATGGGACAATAAACTGAAAATTATCGACACCGACCACTTATCGTGGGCATTTGCTGATATCGCTCATAATGATAAGTTGCCTATACTAGAGACATGTGAAGTTTGAAATGAAATAAGTCTGCTTATATGTAAATAGCCTTGCACGAGCCGCTCATAGGGCAGGAGCCTGAGGCAGCTTAATGTACATGTACACACCCTGGACAGAAAGATTGAGGGTAAGGCCGTGCGATAGACTAGCTATCTCCTTAATGCGGCAGGTATTGAGGACTGTGGGCGGCAGGGGCTCAGGGGCGGCAGGTAGCCTAGTGGTTAGAGCGTTGGGCCAGTAACCCGAAAGGTTGCTGGATCGAATCCTGAGCTGACATGGTAAAAATCTGTCGTTGTGCCCCTGAACATGCAGTTAACCCACTGTTCCCTGGTAGGCCGTCATTGTAAATAAGAATTTGTTCTTTAAACCTCTCTAGGCTAGTATCCAGTGAAAGTGCAGGGCGCCAAATTCAAACTACAGAATTGTAAATATTTAACATTCTTGAAACTACACATGCAATATGTCAAAATAAAGCTAACTTCTTGTTAATCCAGCCGCGGTGTCAGATTTCAAAAAGTCTTTACGGCGAAAGCAAACCATGCGATTATCTGAGGACAGCGCCCCATCATACAAATGCATAACAATCATTTTCAACCAGGCAGGTGGCGACACAAAAGTCAGAAATAACGATATAATTCATGCCTTACCTTTGAAGATCTTCTTCTGTTGGCACTCCAATATGTCCCAGAAACATCACAAATATGGTCCTTTTGTTCGATAAATTCCTTGTTTATATCCCAAAAATGTCAATTTATTTGGCGCGTTTGATTTAGAAAAACACCAGTTCCAACTCATCCAACATGACTACAATTTATCTAAGAAGTTACCTGTAAACTTGGTCCAAACATTTCAAACAACTTTCCTAATCCAACCGTAGGTATGCTAAAACGTAAATAATCGATAACATTTAAGACGGAATATACTGTGTTCAATAGCGGATAAAATCAACGTGGAGCGAGCTACAGGTCGAGCGCCCCAAACAAAAGACTCCACTTGGCTTGACACTCATTCTGAATAGCCGTACTTCATTTCTCAAAGGAAAAACATCAATCAATTTCTAGACTGTTGACATCTAGTGGAAGCCATAGGAACTGCAACCAGGTGCCTCATAAATCTAGTTTCCCATAGAAAACCAATTGAAAACACAGTGAACTCCAAAAAAAAAAATCCTGGATGGTTTGTCCTCGGGGTTTCGCCTGCCAAATAAGTTATGTTATACTCACAGACATAATTTTAACAGTTTTAGAAACTTTAGAGTGTTTTCTATCCAATTATATGCATATCCTAGCTTCTGGGCCTGAGTAGCAGGCATTTTACTTTGGGCACGCTTTTCATCCGGATGTCAAAATACCACCCCCTATCCCAAAGAAGTTAACTGACTTGCCTAGTTAAATAAAAATAAATTTAAAAGATGCTGAGTGCCAAGCAAAGACTCATAAGGTGCCATTTTTACAGTCTTTAGTATGACTCGGCCGGGGATCGAACTCACAGCCTTCCAATCTCAAGGTGGACACTAACCACAAGACTACAGTACTGAGTTATATGAATGATTGTGAGTAACGGTGGTATACATGAATGTTATAAACGTATCGTTATCATGATAATTCAGTCAGTTTATTGTGATATGGATTTTTGTCCATGTCACCCAGCTCTATCCTGACAGCTATATGCTCCTAACTTAATAACGTACTAATATTATCTATTATGAAGTACCTGATGATTTTCTCTCTCTCTCTAGTAATTACAATGCTGTGGACACAGTTTCGGCGGTGGCCATCGGCCTCATGATCTTTGGCACCATGTATCCTATGAGTGTGTACAGCGGGAAGGTGCTCCTTCAGGTAGGCTATTCAAACATGTCCACAGTCTAAATTGAACTGGATCATTGATTCTCTGTAGGATGTGATGTGGATCGCACAACTTTACTGTAACTCAACACTGTAAACTCTTGGAATGACTGAGTTATGTTCTGTCCGGATTATGTTTTCCTTACAGTTGTTCTTCCTTTAAAAGTTGCAGCACGTCATTTAAGTGTCAGCCATTGTTGTCAGAATGACGCAATTTACCACAATCTGCCACCATCTACCACAAACGGTCGTGGCATAAGCTCAAAACTTTTAAAGGAAGAAGCACTGTACACTGTTAAGGCGGCAGGTAGCCTAGTGGTTAGAGCGTTGGCCCAGTAACCGAAAGGTTGCTGGATCGAATCCCAGAGCTGACAAGGTAAAAATCTGTCATTCTGCCCCTGAACAAGGCACAAGGCACTGTTCCCCGGTAGGCCGTCATTTTACATAAGAATTTGTTCTTAACTGACTTGCCTAGTTAAATAAAGGTTAAATAAATCAATTAAAGAGAGCATGTTCTTTGAAGGACCTTAGCTCATTACTCATTAAAGGGAAAATCCACTCCAAAATTTAATTTTGGGATGTTTTTTCTCATTAGTCAGTCAATTGTTGATACAGTCCCAAAATATTTAGCATGTGAGCAGTCAAGTTTTCAAGATATTGGACTTTTAAGAAGCAAAGGCCACATCATCATGATGATGCAGGAGACATTTTGGGACTGCATCAACAGTGGACTAATGAAAGAAATACTAATAGTTTTTCTGTGGATTTTCTGGAGTGCTGTGTTTTGAACAGAGACACTCTGGTGACTCACACCTGGCTGTTTTCTGTCCTGTCCTTTAGACCACTCCCTCCCATGTCATCGGTCAGCTTGACAAACTGCTCAGAGAGGTAAGAGCACTCAAGTGGGGGTGATGTTTTTGTTGTTTAATTAACTATTGAAATAGGATGGGAGGTCAATTAAGGACGGTTTTAACTAGGTGGTATACAGCTACGGAATGTACTTTTTTGTAGCTGGTTAGGAGAACTTAGGCAGCGGGTTTGAAGAATTAACGTAGCAGGTTCGCTAAAATGCTCTCCTAACCTGCTACAAAAAGTAACTTCCGGTCATAGTTGTACTCCATCTAGACAAAAGCAATGAGGACAACCCTAGTGAATTGTGGAGAGGAGATAATTCTAACAATAAAGGGAAAGAGGAATACCTAGTCAGTTGTACAACTGAATGCATTCAACTGAAAGGTGTCTTCCACTTTTAACCCAACCACTCTGAATCGACATCCACGTCATCGGCACAACAAAGGGTAATGTCCAAATGGAGCTAGTTAGACATGAAATACAATGTTAATAACGAGGCATATGAGGTGGAATACATGTAAATTATTTACATAATACGGGATATTTACACAGTGATCAAACCGTTTACAGAAAACATTTAAAAAATGTTTTTTTCCCCACCATTTTTGATGGTCCAACAACTCTTGAGTTGTTTGGCGCCATGGTTGTGGAGGGCAAAGTGCTGGAAGCGAATGGGAACATTTCATCTTTGCTCCTAATGGCAATCAGTGATGCGTTTGCTGAGGGTTGTCCTCTTTTGACCTCTTTCCTATTTTTCAAGCCCGTTGCACTCGCTAAATAAGGCAGTTGAAATGTGTTGCGTGTACTATGTGTATTGAAGCCAATTTTTGTCTCTGTGCGTTATATGCATATATTATTGAAGTGTATTTCACAGTGTGCAACAACTTGAAATGATTCCCTACCATGTTTTAAAATATATTGTGCCCCTTGGGGTCCTATTGTGCCACTCTATCAATATTATAACTAGAGCCAGTTATAGTTTTTTCAGACCATGGGAGTTGACTGGGACTGGTCACACGATCAGGTTAAACTGGTCCCCTCATGGCAGAGACTCTGTTAGACCCCTACAGAGATTGTGGCGTGGTCTGCATTTTTCATGATGCGGTCAGATCCCGCAGATTATTTGGAAACGGACGTCTTTCTGCTTTGTAAGCCTTCCTATTGTATTAAAAGCACCTCTTTGTCGCGTTATTCACACACCCTCAGAATTTCGCTGCTTCAAGTTCAGTAGCCTTCCTCTCCTAGTTGGGTGTGCGAGATCATGTGCGCCAACAGTATGTGTGGTTTCAGTGAAGTAGAGTAGGCTGCCTATGCATGGGCAGAGAATCATTTGGCTAGAGCCCGACTGATATGTTTTTTGGGGTCCAATACTGATTCCTTTTTTTTGGGGGGGGGCAAAACATCTGCCGCTACCGGCTGTTTTACTCCAGGGAAATTAAACCGATATAGCATTAAAAAAAACAATATCGGACAATTTTAATGTCGGGCTCTACACGTTGCAGTTATCTTTCCAAAGGAAATTAATTTCAATATGATTAGGCTATAGTTTACTACGGTGACTGTAAAGTAATATTGATAATGGAAAGAAGTGTAGGGCGCTCAACCAATGTGAGTCCAGGTGCAATAAAAAAAAATATCATAATTGAAAAGGCGCAACGCGTGCATAGGCTACCATCGTGAGTGAGCATTGCGCCTTTTCCATAAATATGAATTACCCATTTATTTGTCTCTGCCTGCAAATCGTCCTGCTCCTGAAGGTAGTCTACATTCTATATGCAAAACGTAGCTCAAGAAAAAGTGGAAGTGTCCGCCCTCATCATTTTTGCTGCTTCAGGTTCAGTATCCGTACGTGCAAGATCAGATGGGCATGTGGTCTCAATTAAATACAGAAGGCTATAGCCTATGCATCGGTGGAGAATCATGGGGCAGTTATCATTTCCAAGGAAATGTACTTCCTAAATATGATTTATGCGATAGTTTACTACATTGCCTTGAAATAAGTACTGATCACCCATATGTCCCATCTGAAAATTGTCCTGCTCCTTAAAGGTAGGCTATAAAATGTAGCTCAAGAGAAAGTGCAAGTGTCCACTCTGCTCTCTTCAAACTACATCTAGCCTATTGGTTGATAAAGCCCAGTAATACCTACCGATAGCCTAATATAATGGGCCATGTGACATAAGAAACTTAGGTATTTTTGCACATTTGGATACTGCCTATAGGGTGCAGAATTGCTGGGACCATGGCTGGCAAGTAAGCTGCGTCACATACGCCTAAAATAACATTGCGGGACTGCGGTTGTGTTCGGGACCAGTTATTGCGGGAGCGGGTGGGAGTCAGACAGAAAGCCAGCGGGAGCGGGCAGGAGCAGACCTCTAGACTGTATGTACTGCTGTATGTGTGTAAAACTGGACTTGTCTTCCATCAGGTCTCCACTCTGGATGGGGTCCTGGAGGTCCGTAACGAACACTTCTGGACGGTGGGCTTTGGCTCTCTGGTATGTCATCATCGTTCTGTCCCTGCTGTCTCCTCATTATACCCAGCAGACTCCCAGCAAAATGCCTCACACTGTTTGCTCTGCCTCTAGGAGAAGCAAGGCCATGTTCTTTGATTCCCTTTGTGAAGACAGAGTAGTCACACAAAAAGATGACAGTTGTCACGTCGTACTCCAATACAGGGAATATGGCATAAAGACAGAAATTGAGTCATTCTGGTTTCATTGAAACGCCTGAGATGTGAATTATTCAGACTGTGGCTCTAACAATGTTGCTTCACGTAGAATTACTTAAATACAGATTCTGTCTGGTCTGCTGCTACGTTAAATCTCATTCAATGAAATAACACTTATTTGCACTCTGCATAATAGCAGTATAATGTAATGGTAACATTACGCAATTACAGCATCACTGCTGTCATATTGATAAATAGGCCAGCTTCTTGGCTGCACTCGTAAATTCCTGTGTAGACTAAGTTTATACAGTGGTGTTGCTGCTGTGCTCAGTTGTTGTCACACAGTTCTGGGTTGTCGCCACACTGTTCTCTCCAGACTGTATGCCCTAGCGTACTGCCAGTAGAGCTAGAGGGAGAGAAAGGGAGCGAGAAAATGTGGAGTAAACACACAGACTGACTCTTTAACTCCTTGTCGTTTCCACCGGCTTTGTGTGCAGGCTGGCTCCGTCCATGTCCGAATACGCCGGGATGCCAACGAGCAGATGGTGCTGGCCCATGTGACCAACCGCCTCTTCCCCCTCGTGTCCACGCTGACGGTTCAGATTTTCAAGGATGACTGGATCCGGCCTTCCCTGAGTGTGCTCCCAGCCAGCACACTCAGCCCCTCTGACCACGGGGGCCTGTCCAGCTTTGTCCCCCCTCCCCCCAAATCCTCTGAGGACATGGACCGGCTCACCTCCACCCCATCCAAACCCAGCAGCCCACCGCCAGAGTTCTCCTTCAACACCCCAGGGAGGCATGTCCAGCCCATGGTGCTTCCCAGCACCCAGCACCAGAGGCCCTACAGCATGGGCCTCAACTACGGAGCATCCCCCTACACCAACATGCTCAACCAAAACCTAGTCCGGCCGGGGAGTGGGCCGGGGATGGGTATGAACCCGGGAATGGGTGTAGGGATGCCTTCATCACAACAAGGTTTCAGAACTGCCTTAGGTGCAGCGCCACAGCGATTTGGAATCAACCCTCTCCCATCACAGTACAGCCAGTACAGACCCTGATGTTTAGAACATAAGGTATAGAAGTGGGATATTCAGAGAGAGAATATATTATGGTATTTATTTTGATGGGACCAGGACATACATTCTGACCTTTGGTGGATTTTCTATCTTTCTATATTTTTTGGTACTATTCTTCAAAAAGCAAATGAGTTTGAAATGAACTGTAGGCATGTGTTCTGTATATGATATGCCAGTTAACATTTTTCTTTTGATTGGGAATCGTTAATTGACTTTCGTGCTCATAGGACTTGAATGTTTGATTACATTAACTATTATTCCCTTGGTAAATGGTCATCACAAGATGGTCAGCTCAGCCGTTCCTACCTGGAGTAATATTTGTAGGTAGAAAACGGTGACCTAATGCAGGGGCAATACATAATGGGGTAATTAGACTCTTTATTATGTTTTGCCCCATAACTGCTGCATTAAAGGCATCACTTACACTAATGTTTCTTAATGCCAACCTCATTGTGAAGGAGTGGTCTGTATTATGTCTTTTCACCTTTAATGGAAAACAAAAACTGTAATTTTCCGTTTCAGTATAGTCTGCAATAAATTAAACGCAAATGTACTGTACTTGCCCTATTATTTGTCACTTACTCTAACTTTCTAGGTCAATGTCCATTGAAAGACTCTCCAATGAGTTTGGCGACTCAGCGTGGGACATGAATTATCCTAGGCACACCCTGGGCTACCTTTTGAGTGTTGTTGAGGGCGAATGTTGAATAGTGAAGAGGACCATAAAGAAAATGTAAGTGTGGGATGAAAGTATGGCGTTTAATTTAAAACAAATCTGATTTGTATTTCTCTTTTTGTTTTAATTCATGTTAACAGTAATTCATACAAAGTGTGTTAAACTAATTTGGACATTTTAATTTATTGGCAATTGGTAAAATAAAATCAGAGCATAAGACCATAACTAAAGAAATTGTAATTTTCCATGAAGAACAATTGTGACTTGCAAGAAGTTAAAACTTTTGATTGAGATGTTGAGAGTGAATGTTGTTGAATAGTGAAGAGGCCCATAAAGAAAATGTAAGTGTGAGATGATTGTTTAATTTAAAAATCTGATTGTATTTCTCTTTTTGGTTTAATTCATGTTAATAGTAATTCATGAATCCCCCGTGGCGCAGCGGTCTAAGACACTGCATCGCAGTGCTAGAGCGTCACTACAGACCCGGGTTCGATCTCGTGCTGTATCACAATTGGCCCAGCGTCGTCCGGATTAGGGGAGGGTTTGGCCGGGGTGGGGCTTTATTTGGCTCATCGCGCTCTAGCGACTCCTTGTGGCGGACCGGGCGCCTGCAGGCTGACCTCTGTCAGGTGAACAGTGTTTCTTCCGACACATTGGTGTGGCTGACTTCCGGGTTAAGCAGGCGGGTGTTAAGAAGCGTGGTTTGACGGGTCATGTTTCAAAGGACGCATGACTCGACCTTTGCCTCCTGAGCACGTTGGGGAGTTGCAGCAATGAGGCAATATCAAAATCGTGGAGAAAGAGGGTAAAATACTACTACGACAACAACAAAAAATACATACATACATACAGTACCAGTCAAACGTTTGGACACACCTACTCATTCAAGGGTTTTTCTTTATTTTTAATATTTTCTACATTGTAGAATAATAGTGACGACATCAAAACTATGAAATAACACATATTGAATCATGTAGTTACCAAAAAAGTGTTAAACAAATCAAAATAAATCTTAGGTTCTTCGAAGTACTCACCCTTTGCCCCGATGACAGCTTTGCACACTCTTGGCATTCTTTCAACCAGCTTCACCTTGAAGGAGTTCCCACATATGCTGAGCCCTTGTTGGCTGCTTTTCCTTCACTCTGCGGTCCAACTCATCCCAAACCATCTCAATTGGGTTGAGGTCAGGTGATTGTGGAGGCCAGGTCATCTGATGCAGAACTCCATCACTCTCCTTCTTGGTCAAATAGCCTTTACACAGCCTGGAGGTGTGTTGGGTCATTATCAAATGATAGTCCCACTAAGCGCAAACCAGATGGGATGGTGTATTGCTGCAGAATGCTATGGTAGCCATGCTGGTTAAGTGTGTCTTCAATTCTAAATAAATCACTGACAGTGTCACCAGCAAAGCACCCCCACACCATCTCACCACCTCTTCCATGCTTCACGGTGGGAACCACAAATGCAGAGATCATCCGTCACCTACTCTGCGTCTCACAAAGACACGGCGGTTATAACCAAAAATCTCAAATTTGGACTCATCAGACCAAAGGACAGATTTCCACCGGTCTAATGTCCATTGCACGTGTTTCTTGGCCCAATCAAGTCTCTTCTTATTGGTGACCTTTAGTAGTGGTTCTTTGCAGCAATTCGACCATGAAGGCCTGATTCGCGCAGTGTCCTCTGAACAGTTGATGTTGAGATGCCTGTTACTTGAACTCTGTGAAGCATTTTTTGGGCTGCAATTTCTGAGGCTGGTAACACTGCTGAAGAGGATAAGTTCATTAGAAGTAACTCTGGGTCTTCCTTTCCTTTAGCGGTCCTCATGTGAGAGCCAGTTTCATCATAGCTCTTGATGGTTTTTGCGCCTGCACTTGGAAGAAACTTGACATTTTCCAAATTGACTGACCTTCACGTCTAAAAGTAATGATGGACTGTCGTTTTTCTTTGCTTATTTGAGCTGTTCTTGCCATAATATGGACTTGGTCTTTTACCAAATAGGGCTATCTTCTGTATACCACCCCTACCTTGTCACAACACAACTGATTCAGAAGGAAAGAAATTCCACAAATTAACTTTTTACAAGGCACACCTTCTTTTAATTTAAATGCATTCCAGGTGACTACCTCATGAAGCTTGTTGAGAGAATGCCAAGAGTGCAAAGCTGTCATCAAGGCAAAGGGTGGCTACTTTGAAGAATCTCATAAAATATATTTTGATTTGTTTAACACTTTCTTGGTTACTAAATGATTAAGGTGTATGTAAACTTCCGACTTTAACTGTATATACAATATATAAAATTCTGTGCCTTCGGAAAGTATTCAGACCGCTTGACTTTTGTGTTGTCTTTCATTCCAGTATATATGAACACACCTGATTAGTTGAATCAGGTGTGTTAGTAGGCTTAGACAGGGGGCGTAGGAAGGCCTCTGACATGTTTAAAAACTGTTTTTAAATGCTTATTTCTAGTGACTTTTGAGAAAAGAATATAGACAAATCTTAACTTACAAATCGGCAAATTTACAAGGCTAAGGGTGGCCTTGCAGAGGTTTTACTATGAACACACCTGCTTCAGCGAATCAGCCTGCCCTTGATTAGTTGGGCTGGAAAAATAACGCCTGCATGCCCTGGGGGTTCCAAGGATCAGGGTTGTAGAAAATTGCTCTAGATGACATTCCAGTAGAGTGATGGCCAACATTACCTTGGTTCTTGAGGAAACCCCTTAGTTTACAAATTCTGCCAAATTTACCAATAAAATTAGCACTGAAAAAGATCTGATGTGAAACGATCTGGTGTGATTGGTCAAAAGACTGATTAGTAGAAAAAATATGACAGTTGAGCTGCCTGTTTAAACACAGCCTTAGACCACTTAGAACCCCTTACTCAGACTGTAGTTTTATCCTAAAATCTCCTTATTGGATGACTCATTCAGTAGCTAAACAGTACTGGAAGTTATATCCTCAGTGCTGCTGCTGTTTTCCAATGTATCATTTGCACAGTTTTAAAGTGATTATTCTATCAGGCCAGAATACAGACCATATACAGGGCATCTTCGAAGCAGCATCACCTAAGGCTACATTTATTTTGCTCTAAATGCCTGACTCTGGTTGCTTGAGGTGGCAGGTTGCCTAGCGGTTAGAGCATTGGGCCAGTAACATAAAGGTTGCTGATTTGAATACCTGAGCCGACAAGGTGAAAAATCTGTCGATATGCCCTTGAGCAAGGCACTTAACTCTAATTTGCTGCAGTGCTGCCATACTATGGCTGACCCTGTAAAACAACACATTTCACTGCACCTATCCAGTGTACACTGGATACAACTCAACATTTATAGCGTGAATATTTCATAGGTCTCATACGTTTTGTTTTTATACCAGTCTTTATGAAATCGCATTAAAATAGTATCTTGGTTTATCAGATCAATTTCTCACACATAATGCCTCCAGTTGCAATGATTTTTATAAGAGTGCTTTTTAATTTGAGGTCATTTCTGGTAATGGGTCTTTGGTATATTGTCTGGGGATGTGTGCGTGTCCATATTCATTATATATTTCTGAATTGTCATGATCTACCTCACACTTATCAGTGCAATTTGCACTTCGTCTGTTAAGTATTAATTGCTTAGACCACTGCAGCTCTCAAGTGGCACAGATCGACTGAATGACTATATAGATTATTTATTCTGTTCTGTGCCATTTCTGTTTAGTAGCAGTATTTATTGGGATCCCCAATTAGCCGCTGCCTTTCCTGGGGTCCAAACAGGAAACGAAACAAAAATACATAATACTACATAATCTCCTGCTGCCTCACGAAAGAGGAGATGGCTCCTGCCCTATGAGCGTTCCGGTTCGCACAAGCCAAGGATTCGTGCAAGGCCACCCAGCTACATAATACAATAAATACATAATTACAATACAAGATATATAAAAATGGCTGTCTCTTCACAGTCCTCGCTGTGCCGTAAGGTGTTCTTTTATCAATTTTTTAAAATCTGTTTTTATTGCTAGCATGAGTTACCTAGGGTAGCAGAACGTTCCATGTAGTCATGGCTGTCTTTTAATACTGTGCGTTTCCCAGCCTCTGTTCTGGACCTGGCTGTGAAGAGACCTCTGATTGCATGTCTTGTGTTGTATCTGAACTGTGTGCCAGCTGCTTGAATGGTTCCAAATCCGAATACAATTTGTCAGCGAATGTCTGACATCTAAATACAGTGTTGAAGAGATTTTTGATGTATTGATTCCATGGCACATGGTGGGTTGAGTGGTTTGCTGATGTCAACGTTGTGAACAGAGTGCCCCATGGTGGCGGTGGGGTTATGGTATGGGCAGGCATAAGCTACGGACAATGAACACAATTGCATTTTATCAATGGCAATTTGAATGCACAGAGATACCGTGACGAGATCCTGAGGCACATTGTGGTACCATTCATCTTCCGCCATCACCTCGTGATGATAATGCACGGCCCCATGTTGCAAGGATCTGTACACAATTCCTGGAAGCTGAAAATGTCAGTTCTTCCATGACCTTCATACTCTCCAGACATGTTACCCACTGAGCATGTTTGGGATGTTCTGGATCAACGTGTATGACAGCGTGTTCCAGTTCCCGCCAATATCCAGCAACTTCGCACAGCCATTGAAGAGGAGTGGGACAACATTCCACAGGCCACAATCAACAGCCTGATCAACTCTATGTGAAGGAGATGAGTCGTGCTGCATGAGGCAAATGGTGGTCACACCAGATACTGACTGGTTTTCTGATCTATGCCCATACTTGTTTTTAAAGGTATCTGTTGCATCCTAAGATGCTGGGTTCTTTTACTGAAGACTCCAAAGCGTACTTATAACAAACGGAACAGATTTATTTAATGTTCTCCTTAACATATTACAGTCGTCTACAGTGTCTTCAGCCCAGCTCTCCAATACATCACTGAACTTTTACTTCCCTTGCATCTCGTAATCCAATCACTTCAATGCAAGAACGGAAACCCCATTTATCATTTGTTAATTCAAATAACTCAACCCCTGCATAACCCCTGCAATTCCCATTGGCTATTTGCCACCATTTTACCTCTAAACTCATTAACACACAATACATTTGTCAATACACCACAGTATCTGTGACCAATAGATACATATCTGTATTCCCAGTCATGTGAAATCCATAGATAAGGGCCTAATTGACTTAAATTGACTGATTTCCTTATATGAACTGTAAAATCTTTGACATTGTTGCATGTTACATTTATATTTTTGTTCAGTGTAAGTGCAACACGTGCTGCTCTGTTCTGGATCAACTGCAATTTCCATATGTCCCTCTTTATGGTGACTACACAACCTGGCAGTAGTCCATTTGCGACAAAACTAGGGCCTGAAGGACCTGTCTGGTCGACTGAGATGTCAAGAAAGCAGAGAAACACCTTATCATGGACCGATCTCTTCCCATTTTAGCAATCTTTGAGTCAATATGTTTTGACCATGACAGCTTGCTATCTAGGGTTAAATCCAGCAGTTTAGTCTCCTCAACTTGCTTTGACAGAATGTCATCCAAATCAGTTTAGCTCTTGTGGATGCTTTTTTTTTTTAAGCAAGGTGTTATTGTTTGAATAGAGCTGTGCTTCCTGAAATGTCTACACTACCTAGAGGTGGACTAACAAGTGGTGAAAGAAGCTCTTGGTGGGGTGTTAAAAGGGCCACAGCTGGTGTGAAACTGGTGCTAGCCCTGAGCGAACAACCCACGCCTCAGATATGCTATGAAAGCTTAGCTGTCACATTGGATGAAGGGGGAAAAAGCTACACAGTACACTGTGAACCATTCCCAGGGAGGGAGTAATTGTGATGCCAACAAATGTTATCACCTTTCACCCCAATGCCCATGGAAATAGTGGGAAAAAAAGAAAGCTTTTCTGCAGAAAATGTATTGTCGGAATTCCCCTTGCTTCCTCTCTTACTCATTATTTTATGCACTTTCATCCAAGCAACTTGTTATCATGTGACTCCCAACCACTAACTGTATTTCTTTACTCTCAATGTGGATTGGAATAGACCACTTGATATCATAATCTGATTGCCTGCCAGTACGTAAGAGAAGTGGACAATGCCACCACTGTGTTGGACACACTTGACCTTTTTACTCAAGTTCACTCTTGAATAACTGTACATCATGTCTTGCTGCCCGACTGCATCTCCATCTAATGCATTTGTGAAGATAAAATAGCGCATTCCACAAACTGGGAACTTACAACTATCCCACAAAATTATTACAATTTTCTAAGCTATACATTCCCTTCATTAGACAACATCTGTCTGTTTTGTCGGAACTGTTACGCAAATGACTTTTCCACTTGTGACTCAATAGAGATCTTAGTGTTTGGTTCCAAATCCGAATACAATTTGTCAGCGAATGACGTCTAAATACAGTGTGGAAGAGAACTTCGATGTATTGATTCCAAGGCACATGGTTTATGAACTGGCACAAAAAAACAACACTTGATTCAACACTTTTTATTCTGGTATTGCCCCCATGTAGATTGTTTCTGGTTACAGGTAAAATTAATCTTACAAATAGCAGTGTTGGGAAATTTGGAAAGCCAAGGTTTTCATCTTTAGCTCACAATCTGTGGATACTATATGATTAGAAAGGTTCAAAATGTAAAACATCACAGGACAATTGAAAAATATATTGCACATAGAAACCAAACGAGGCTGGTCTATGGTGATAGGTGGGATGGGCTGAGAGTGGCTGAGGGGTGGGATGAAAGAGTTTATGTTTGGTAATGTATTATTGTTATGTGATTGCTTTATATAAAAGTACCATGTATGCAAAATGTATATGTAAAATGTATGTATATGTAGCAGAAAAACGAAGAGGGTAGATGGGTTAATAAAAAATGGAAACAAATAGTGTTAGAGAGTCGGTCCAGGGTCAAAAAGAAGAGGTTTAATGATGAACCAGCACCACTCTCCCGCTTCAGTTCTCATTCAAGAAAAATGAATTCTCTACAGACAGAATGCTAGTTCATTTTAACTGTGGGATTTGATTAATGGCAGATAAGATCAGAATTCCGTACCTGCAGTTGCTGCCCAGGTGTTTTGACTGCACCTGCACCCATTGGCTGTGCCCACTCTAGTCTACATGTTTCTCTTTTAGACGGTTTATTGTCTTTGGTGCCTGTGAGGATTAGATCACGGAACAGGAGGGTGGTTGGAAAACGTTCCGGGACATTTCCTCCACCAAACCTGATCCACAGGAAACAGAATCCTTATCCCCATAGTTTAGGATTTAAAAAAATTACCAATGGATGAGAGCCAGTGAAAAGGCCCCTTTTGACACCACCCTGTTCTGGATTGCCACTAAAGCCCGTATGCTGTGCCTGTCCAGGAATGTGACAGGAGGGGAGTGTTTCCGTGATGGCTGCTGGTAGAGCCTGAAGACTCCCAGCTCTGTTAGGGGTTCCTCCTCTCAACCTGAACAGACACAGGGCACTAAAAGCCCCCAGCCAAGCCCGCTTCTCAGTGTGTTCTCCACGCCTGCCTTCCACACAATGCAAACTGCCCACCCCTACTGGTGCAGAGACAGTGTGTCTGTTACTCGCTGCCACTAATGACCTCCTGGGTGCGCTCAGATCAGGGTCACCAGCTCACTGAAGCAGAACCATGCATGTCAGGAATGCAGAGGCCTCAGCTCCATAAACCTACTCATGTAGGGACCCCTCTCTCCCTTGCGAGTGTCCTCACTGTACACATGTACATCCCTTTAGTGTCTCCCATACAGCCCCCCACAGTGCACTTAACGAACAATCAAGAATGCTGAATGGATTTCCGTGATACGTGGAATTTGATCATTCATGCACGCTTGGTTTTGCATTATTAGCAAAGACTGCATGCAATTTTCAATATTATTGCATGCATTAGTGCAAGCTTATTTATCTATAGTCCCTGGTTACAACATGCAAGGTAGTATGGAGGATGATGCCAGTCGGTGACCTACTAGCTCTTGACAAAAATGTTTATCTGTTAACCTCTTCCTTTATACATTCTATTAGCAATAAAGCGTTATATCTGCAGCCTTTAAGTCACTACCGAAATGTTCACAAAGATAGATTGTCACACTGTAACAATTTTTGTTTCTTGATATACAACAAAAGTCGCATACATAAACTTGCCATATCTGGTTGTATTTCAAAGTAGCCTACTCCCTGGAGCTGGCTTGGTTACCCCTAGGGTACCAGAACAGTATAGAATGTGAAAACATTGATGTAGGTTGATATGACAACATACTCTGAGGGGGGAGGCAGCCTGGTGTAAGAGAGAGTATCATTTAAATGCCTTCCCTCCAAGTTGTAAATGTTACATAACAAGGATTAACCTACTTGGAGGCTCTAAATATAAGTGTACACTGTGTACAGACATTTAAGATCAGTGCATCTGTGATGGTTGAGATATGTCCGTACGGTCCTAATGCTTTATTGGATTCAAATTAAAATGAAAAAAATCCTCTCTCCTAATTAGGTTGTCTTTTCGCTTCAGATCTGGTTAGAATCAAGAGTTTGTGGATCAGAGTCTGGTTCAGTGGGTACAACTCACCTCTGGATAGACAGGAGCCATATACTTCCCTGCAAGGGCCCTACACACTTCAACTCTGTCGCTTTTCTTCTGCTCCTATCCTGTCATAAAAATAAAATAAAAAACGTAAGGATTTATGAATTCTGTTCTCCTAATATATATATATACATATATAACTATATATACAGTGGGGAGAAGAAGTATTTGATACACTGCCGATTTTGCAGGTTTTCCTACTTACAAAGCATGTAGAGGTCTGTAATTTTTATCATAGGTAGTACACTTCAACTGTGAGAGACGGAATCTAAAACAAAAATCCAGAAAATCACATTGTATGATTTTAAGTAATTAATTTGCATTTTATTGCATGACATAAGTATTCGATACATCAGAAAAGCAGAACTTAATATTTGGTACAGAAACCTTTGTTTGCAATTACAGAGATCATATGTTTCCTGTAGTTCTTGACCAGGTTTGCACACACTGCAGCAGGGATTTTGGCCCACTCCTCCATACAGACCTTCTCCAGATCCTTCAGGGTTCGGGGCTGTCGCTGGGCAATACGGACTTTCAGCTCCCTTCAAAGATTCTCTATTGGGTTCAGGTCTGGAGACTGGCTAGGCCACTCCAGGACCTTGAGATGCTTCTTACGGAGCCACTCCTTAGTTGCCCTGGCTGTGTGTTTTGGGTCGTTGTCATGCTGGAAGACCCAGCCACGACCCATCTTCAATGCTCTTACTGAGGGAAGGAGGTTGTTGGCCAAGATCTCGCGATACATGGCCCCATCCATCCTCCCCTCAATACGGTGCAGTCGTCCTGTCCCCTTTGCAGAAAAGCATCCCCAAAGAATGATGTTTCCACCTCCATGCTTCACGGTTGGGATGGTGTTCTTGGGGTTGTACTCATCCTTCTTCTTCCTCCAAACACGGCGAGTGGAGTTTAGACCAAAAAGCTCTATTTTTGTCTCATCAGACCACATGACCTTCTCCAATTCCTCCTCTGGATCATCCAGATGGTCATTGGCAAACTTCAGACGGGCCTGGAAATGCGCTGGCTTGAGCAGGGGGACCTTGCGTGCGCTGCAGGATTTTAATCCATGACGGCGTAGTGTGTTACTAATGGTTTTCTTTGAGACTGTGGTCCCAGCTCTCTTCAGGTCATTGACCAGGTCCTGCCGTGTAGTTCTGGGCTGATCCCTCACCTTCCTCATGATCATTGATGCCCCACGAGGTGAGATCTTGCATGGAGCCCCAGACCGAGGGTGATTGACCGTCATCTTGAACTTCTTCCATTTTCTAATAATTGCGCCAACAGTTGTTGCCTTCTCACCAAGCTGCTTGTCTTTTGTCCTGTAGCCCATCCCAGCCTTGTGCAGGTCTACAATTTTATCCCTGATGTCCTTACACAGCTCTCTGGTCTTGGCCATTGTGGAGAGGTTGGAGTCTGTTTGATTGAGTGTGTGGACAGGTGTCTTTTATACAGGTAACGAGCTCAAACAGGTGCAGTTAATACAAGTAATGAGTGGAGAACAGGAGGGCTTCTTAAAGAAAAACTAACAGGTCTGTGAGAGCCGGAAATCTTACTGGTTGGTAGGTGATCAAATACTTATGTCATGCAATAAAATGCTAATTAATTACTTAAAAATCATACAATGCGATTTTCTGGATTTCTGTTTTAGATTCCGTCTCTCACAGTTGAAGTGTACCTATGATAAAAAATTACAGACCTCTACATGCTTTGTAAGTAGGAAAACCTGCAAAATCGGCAGTGTATCAAATACTTGTTCTCCCCACTGTATATAACATTTTTTATCAAGAGTTTGATCCGGACAGGACTTGATGTGCTACTGTAAAGGTCAAATGCAGAGTAGTTTTACCATTAAGAATACAGTTAATTTGGAAAGTACTCAGACCCCTTGACTTTTTCCATATTTTGTTACGTTACAGCCTTATTCTAAAATGTGTTAAATAGTTTTTTTCCCTCATCAATCTACACACAATACCCCATAATGACAAAGCAAAAACAGATTTTTAGACATTTTTGCAAATTTATATAAATAAACAGAAATATCACATTTACCTAAGTATTCAGACCATTTACTCAGTACTTTGTTGAAGCACCTTTGGCAGTGATTACAATGTTGAGTCTTCTTCGGGTATGACGCTGCAAGCTTGGCACACCTGTATTTGGGGAGTTTCCCCCATTCTTCACTGCAGATCCTCTCAAGCTCTGTCAGGTTGGATGGGGAGAGTCGCTGCACAGCTATTTTCAGGTCTCTCCAGAGATGTTCGATCGGGTTCAAGTCCGGGCTCTGGCTGGGCAGCTCAAGGACATTCAGAGACTTGTCCCGAAGCCACTCCAGCATTGTCCTGACTGTGTGCGTGGTTTGTTGTCCTGTTAGAAGGTGCTGCTGAAAAACATTCCCACACCATTATGCTGACACCACCATGCTTCACCGTAGTGATGGTGCCAGGTTTCCTTCAGACGTGATGCTTGGCATTAAGTTTAAGTTTAATCTTGGTTTCATCAGACCAGAGAATATTGTTTTTCATTGTCTGAGAGTCCTTTAGGTGACTTTTGGCAAACTCAAAGAGGGCTGTCATGTGCCTTTTACTGAGGAGTGGCTTCCGTCTGGCAACTCTACCATAAAGGGCTGATTGGTGGAGTTCTGCAGAGATGGTTGTCCTTCTGGAAGGTTCTCCCGTCTCCACAGAGGAACACTGGAGCTCTTTCAGAGTGACCACTGGGTTCTTGGTCATCTCCCTGACCAATGCCCTTCTCCCCCGATTGCTCAGTTACGTCAGGCGGCCAGCTCTAGTCTTGGTGGTTCCAAACTTCTTTCATTTAAGAATGATGGAGGCCACTGTGTTTTTGGGCACCTTCAATGCTGCAGAAATGTTTTGGTACCCTTCCCCAGATCTGTGCCTTAACACAATCCTGTACCGTAGCTCTATGGACAATTCCTTCAACCTCATGGCTTGGTTTTTGCTCTGACATTCACTGTCAACTGTGGGACCTTATATAGACAGGTGTCTGCCTTTCCAAATCATGTGCAATCAATTAAATTTACCACACATCAAGTTGTAGAAACATCTCAAGGATGATTAATGGAAACAGGATGCACCTGAGCTCAACTTCGAGTCTTATAGCAAAGGGTCTGAATACTTACAGTAAAAGTCGGAAGTCTACATACACCTTAGCCAAATACATTTAAACTCAGTTTTTCACAATTCCTGACATTTAATCCAAGTATAGGTTCAATGTCTTAGGTCAGTTAGGATCACCACTTTATTTTAAGAATGTGAAATGTCAGAATATCAGTAGAGTGATTTATTTCAGATTTATTTTCAGATTTCCCAGTGGGTCAGAAGTTTACATACACTCAATTAGTATTTGGTAGCATTGCCTTTAAATTGTTTAACTTGGGTCAAACGTTTCAGGTAGCCTTCCACAAGCTTCCCACAATAAGTTGGGTGCATTTTGGCCCATTCCTCCTGACAAAGCTGGTGTAACTGAGTCAGGTTTGTAGGCCTCCTTGCTCACACACGCTTTTTCAGTTCTGCCCACAAATTTCTATAGGATTGAGGTCAGGGCTTTGTGATGGCCACTCCAATACCTTGACTTTGTTGTCCTTAAGCCATTTTGCCACAACTTTGGAAGTATGTTTGGGGTCATTGTCCATTTGGAAGACCCATTTGCGATCAAACTTTAACTTCCTGACTGATGTCTTGAGATGTTGCTTCAATATATCCACATAATTTTCCTCCCTGATGATGCCATCTATTTTGTGAAGTGCACCAGTCCCTCCTGCAGCAAAGCACCCCCACAACATGATGCTGCCACCCCCGTGCTTCACGGTTGGGATGGTGTTATTCGGCTTGCAAGCCTCCCCCTTTTCCCTCCAAACATAACGATGGTCATTATGGCCAAACAGTTGTTGTTTCATCAGACCAGAGGACATTTCTCCAAAAAGTACGGTCTTTGTCCCCATGTGCAGTTGCGAACCGCAGTCTGGCCTTTTATGGCGGTTTTGGAGCAGTGGCTTCTTCCTTGCTGAGCGGCCTTTCAGGTTATGTCGATATAGGATTAGTTTTACTGTGGATATAGATACTTTTGTACCTGTTTCCTCCAGCATCTCTAGGAGACAGAACGCTTTTAAAGGCACAGTCAACTTAGTGTATATAAGCTTCTGACCCACTAGAATTGTGATACAGTGAATTATAAGTGAAACAATCTGTCTGTAAACAATTGTTTTAAAAATTACTTGTCATGCAGAAAGTAGATGTCCTAACCGACTTGCCAAAACTATAGTTTGTTGACAAGAAATTTGTGGAGTGTTTGAAATACGAGTTTTAATGACTCCAACCTAAGTGTATGTAAACTTCTGACTTCAACTGTATGTAAAGAAGGTGTTAGTTTTTTATTCATAAAATAATTCTAAAAACCTGTTTTTGGTTTGTCATTATGGGGTATTATGTGTAGATTGATGAGGAAAATAAATGTATTTAATCCATTTTAGAATAAGGCTCTAACGTAACAAAATGTAGAAAGTCAAGAGGTCTGAATACTTTCCGAATGCACTCTACATTGTGTTTCGACAGACTCTTCATTGTGCTTAGTTATGAATTGCAGTATGGCTCACATTTGGATGATTTTAAAATATATGATTTAATAGAAAGCAGTTATCTGTAAACTATGATTTTCTTTAGATTCAAACCATTTCATCTTAAGTCATTACGGTAGGGCTCATTCCAAAACTTGACAGACTTACCTCGAGGGAATCTATCTTGAATTATGAAACGAGAGGATGTGAGGTTGTGTCCTCTCATTCAGAACTCCAGTGCCTCTCCTCTCTGTCTGGTTGACTGGGCAGGTGAGCCTTATGCTCTGTGTCAGAGTGGAGCCACCAGGTCGCCCAGTGGGACGCTACAGGACCCAAGTCAACCCTGTCTGACTGACTGCCTAGCAGTGTTTGGCTGTGCCTCTTTCCCCTAACCCACCACAAGACCGTAGATAACCCATCAGCTCAGCTCTCACCACTTTTGTGCCTATGAGTTTCTGGGATGAGAGGTGCTCTTACCAAAAGAAAAGGAACTATGTTACATGATATTGGATTGGCTGACGTGTGAAATCGAGGGCCTCATGGCTATGCTGAAGCAGTGTCATGACGACACAGGCTTTAGTGAGAGGAGCCTGAACCCTGTGAGTACAGTTCACATACTTTCCCATAGTTTGGTTCCTCTTGTTTCACTTCAGATGTTGGCTTATATCACTCACCTGTTTAAATGCTTGGTATGGACATGAACAAGTTAATGTACAGTGGGGGGAAAAAATGCCGATTTGACCATGTACTTTCTTGCGGCCTTGTATTTATACATTGTACAAATAATTATTAATCTCTCCTTTCTGTTTGCAACACATCTGTAGTGTGAGCTGTAAATTGGTTATGTCAGAGAGGATAATCTGTTGAAACGCAATGTAGTACTTATAATGATTCCCATGTAAATGTAAGTATTCCGCTGATGACGTTTGCTGTGCTGTCAGAAAGCACATTAATGCCTGGTTTGGAGTGTTGTCCAATACTCTACTGTTGTATAAGTGCTGTTTATGGATGGTAATTAGTACGATGCAGTTTAGGGATTGACCTAAGCATGGGGCCTAAACTTGTGACGGTGTGGGGTGTCCTTTCAACTGAGCATTTGGCAATCTCCACTTAACCTCCAAAGCCTCTCAGTGCTGTAGCTATTTGCTAAATGATTAGTAGAACAGACACAAGTAGACAGAAACATGCATCCAAACTCAGACTGAGATGACGATGATAGAATACATTTCTGAAATAAAATGTTTTGAAACATACCTGAGCAGATTTTAGTGGTGTGGGGTCAATAAAGAGCACTATCACCTCCGGGCAAAACGAGTAGAAGACCTAATGGCCCAGTACATTGACAGCCATGGCACTGTTCAAATCAAATTTTATTGGTCACATACACATGGTTAGCAGATGTTATTGCGAGTGTAGTGAAATCCGACAGTGCAGTAATATCTAACAAGTAATCACACAATTCCACAACAATGACCTAATACACACAAATCTAAGTAAAGGGATGGAATAAGAATATATAGTTGAAGTCAGAAGTTTACATACACCTTAGCCAAATACATTTAAACTTAGTTTTTCACAATTCCTGACATTTAATCATAGTAAAAATTCCATGTCTTAGGTCAGTTAGGATCACCACTTTATTTTAAGAATGTGAAATGTCAGAATAATAGCAGACGGAATTATTTATTTCAGCATCTTTTTCTTTCATCACATTCCCAGTGGGTCAGAAGTTTACATACACTTAATTAGTATTTGGTAGCATTGCCTTTAAATTGTTTAACTAGGGTCAAATGTTTCGGGTAGCCTTCCACAAGCTTCCCACAATAAGTTGGGTGCATTTTGGCCCATTCCTCATGACAGAGCTGGTGTAGCTGAGTCAGGTTTGTAGGCCTCCTTGCACGCACACGCTTTTTCAGTTCTGCCCACAAAATTTCTATATGATTGAGGTCAGGGCTTTGTGATGGCCACTCCAATACCTTTGTTGTCCTTAAGCCATTTTGCCACAACTTTGGAGGTATGTTTGGGGTCATTGTCCATTTGGAAGTCCCATTTGCGACCAAGATTTAACTTCCTGACTGATGTCTTGAGATGTTGCTTCAATATATCCACATAATTTTCCTCCCTGATGATGCCATCTATTTTGTGAAGTGCACCATTCCCTCCTGCAGCAAAGCACTCTCACAACATGTTGCTGCCATCCACGTGCTTCACAGTTGGGATGATGTTCTTTGGCTTGCAAGCCTCTCCCTTTTGCCTCCAAACATAACAATGGTCATTATGGTCAAACAGTTCTATTTTTGTTTCATCAGACCAGAGGACATTTCTCTAAAAAGTACGGTCTTTGTCCCCATGTGCAGTTGCGAACCGTAGTCTGGCTTTTTTATGGCGGTTTTGGAGCAGTGGCTTTTTCCTTGCTGAGCGGCCTTTCAGGTTATGTCGATATAGGACTCGTTTTACTGTGGATATAAATACTTTTGTACCGGTTTCCTCCAGCATCTTCACAAGGTCCTTTGCTGTTGTTCTGGGATTGATTTGCACTTTTCGCACCAAAGTACGTTCATCTCTAGGAGACAGAATGCGTCTCCTTCCTGAGCAGTATGATGGCTGCGTGGTCCCATGGTGTTTATATTTGCGTACTATTGTTTGTACAGATGAACAAGGATGAACCAGACTTTCTGATGTCTTGGCTGATTTCTTTAGATTTTCCCATGATGTCAAGCAAAGAGGCACTGAGTTTGAAGGTAGGCCTTGAAAGACATCCACAGATACACCTCCAATTGACTCAAATTATGTCAATTAGCCTATCAGAAGCTTCTAAAGCCATGACATAATTTTCTGGAATTGTCCAAGCTGTTTAAAGGCACAGTCAACTTAGTGTATGTAAACTTCTGACCCACTGGAATTGTGATATAGTGAATTATAACTGAAATAATCTGTAAACAATTGTTGGAAAAATTACTTGTGTCATGCACAAAGTGGATGTCCTAAACGACTTGCCAAAATTATAGTTTGTTAACAAGAAATTTGAAAAACGAGTTTAAATGACTCCAACCTAAGTCTATGGAAACCTTTGACTTCAACTGTATACATACAAATATATGGATGAGTGATGACCGAGCGGCATAGGCAAGATGCAATGCATGGTATAAAATACAATATATACACTACCGTTCACAAGTTTGGCATCACTTAGAAATGTCCTTGATTTTTCAAGAAAAGCAACAAAAAAATTGTCCATTAAATTAACATCAAATTGATCAGAAATACAGTGTAGACATTGTTAATGTTGTAAATGAACATTGTAGCTGGAAACTACAGATGTTTTATGGAATATCTACCTAGGCGTACAGAAGCCCATTATCAGCAACCATCACTCCTGTGTCCCAATGGCACATTGTGTTAGCTAATCCAAGTTTATCATTTTAAAAGGCTAAATGATCATTAGAAAACCCTTTCGCAATTATGTTTTAACACAGCTGAAAACTGCCGTGCTGATTAAAGAAGCAATAAAACTGATCTTCTTTAGACTAGTTGAATATCTGGAGCATCAGGATTTGTGGGTTCGATTACAGGCTCAAAATGGCCAGAAACAAAGAACTTTCTTCTGAAACTCATCAGTCTATTCTTGTTCTGAGAAATGAAGGCTATTCCATGCGAGAAATCGGCAAGAAACTGAAGATCTCATACAATGCTGTATACTACTCCCTTCGCAGAACAGCGCAAACTGTCTCTAACCAGAATACAAGAGGAGTGGGAGGCCCCGGTGCACAACTGAGCAATAGGACAAGTACATTAGAGTGTCTAGTTTGATAACCAGATGCCTCACAAGTCCTCAACTGGCAGCTTCATTGAATAGTTCCCGCAAAACACCAGTCTCAACGTCAACAGTGAAGAGGCGACTCCAGGATGCTGGCCTTCTAGGCAGAGTTCCTCTGTCCAGTGTCTGTGTTCTTTTGCCCATCTTAATCTTTTATTTTTATTGGCCAGTCGGAGATACGGCTTTTTCTTTGCAACTCTGCCTAGAAGGCCAGCATCCTGAAGTCGCCTGTTGACGTTGAGACTGGTGTTTTGCGAGTTCCATAAAAAATCTGCTGTTTCCAGCTACAATAGTAATTTACAACATTAATAACGTCTACACTGTATTTCTGATCAATTTGATGTTATTTTAATGGACAAAAAATTTGCTTTTCTTTCAAAAACAAGGACATTTCTAAGTGGCCCCAAACTTTTGAACGGTAGTGTACATATGAAATGAATAATGCAAGATATGTACACATTATTAAAGTGGGATTATTAAAGTGACTAGTGATCCATTTATTAAAGTGCCAAGGATTTCAAGTCTATGTTGGCAGCAGCCTCTCTATGTTAGTGATGGCTGTTTAGCAGTCTGATGGCCTTGAGATAGAAGCTGTTTTTCAGTCTCTCGGTCCCAGCTTTGCACTGACCTCGCCTTCTGGATGGTAGCGGGGTGAACAGGCAGTGGCTCAGGTGGTTGTTGTCCTTGATGATCTTTTTGGCCTTCCTGAGACATCTTGTGCTGTAGGTGTCCTGGAGGGCAGGTAGTTTGCCCCCGGTGATGTGTTGTGCAGACCGCACCGCCCTCTGGAGAGCCTTGCAGTTGTGAGCGGTGCAGTTGTCGTACCAGGCGGTGATACAGTCCGACTGGATGCTCTCAATTGTGCATCTGTAAAAGTTTGTGAGGGTTTTAGGTGACAAGCCACATTTATTCAGCCTCCCGAGGTTGAAGAGGTGCTGTTGCACCTTCTTCACTACACTGTCTGTGTGGGTGGACCATTTCAGTTTGTTCATGATGTGTACGCCGAGGAACTTAAAACTTTCCACCTTCTCCACTGCTGTCCCGTCGATGTGGATAGGAGGGTGCTCCCTCTGCTGTTTCCTGAAGTCCATGATCATCTCCTTTGTTTTGTTGACGTTGAATAAGAGGTTGTTTTCCTGACACCACACTCCGAATGCGCTCACCTCCTCCCTGTAGGCTGTCTCGTCATTGTTGGTAATCAAGCACACTACTGTTGTGTCATCCTTAAACTTGATGATTGAGTTGGAGGCGTGCATTGCCACGCAGTCATGGCTGAACAGGGAGTACAGGAGGGGGCTGAGCAGGCAGTGTAAATGAGTTTCAAGGTCTGACTTTTTCTGATAAAGAGTTTGTATATTAATCAGTACCGGACTACCGCACTTAGTCATGAGGCTAAGAGAACATTTTCCAGTTTTAACGTACATTCCCTGCAATTCTATACTTTTTGCCATGAGTCAGAGAGAAAAATATGCTGTTCACTGTCAGTCAACTTCAGTACAACATACTATGGGGGGAGTTGCACTCTCGCGACTTTGGTTGAAGGATCAACAATCACGCCTGACTAGGCCAACGGAATCCGCGCCTCAGTGGAAGCCCTGCCTTCCACAGGTGATAAGTGTTCTACTCTTCAATTATTCAGCTCTTAACCTTGTGTGAATAGGAATGATTCACACTAATTATACAAACAATTGGAACAAGAGACTAACTTACGTTGTGTCAGCTAAACTGTCTCTTAGTGGTCGAGCATCCTCACTACCTGGACATTCTGTGCTGAAGTTTGTATGGTTCTCATAAGTTTCCTAATCACAAACAATTAGTTATTCTTCGAATAACTTGGACTGGCCATAGCAATAAGTAAGATGGATAACGCAACCGACACGACGAAGGCTAACAAGCCAAGTTCGGCATCGCGACCATGCCCCAATTAATAAAAATTTACTCAGGTTGTTTGTCTTGTATGTCTCGGCTCGGTGCATGCTCAGGCTGTCCTCGTTCGAATCAGTTTGTGTGTAAGAATAGGTTCTGTGAGTATCCCCCCGCCCCTGTGCTGCCTTGGTTAAGCACCGCTTGCATCTCTTCCCAGAAGGGTCTGGGTCCCACCTCAGTGATCTGGTCCTACGTAGATTTTCGAGACCAGGCTAGCTAACAAGTGCTGCATAGCGTGCTAGCCAGGTTAGCAAACTCGCCGAAGCTAATCCTGACTCCCCACGGTGGAGTGGCTTGGGTATAAAATCAATCATTTAAAATTGTATTTGTCACATGCTTAGTAAACAACAGGTGTAGACTAACAGTGACATTTTAAATGCTCTCTTGTTTAGTATAAGTAGCGTTAAGTCACTTGGTTATTCTAAATGGACCGTGCTGCGGTCAGAGACTAGCTAGCTTAACTTAGACTAAAGAGCCTCCTCGCTAACTTCGGATAGCATACATAACTTCTGGTGAATTAAGCTTACTAGTATTCCTCCGGCGCTATGGCAACCCCATTCCTATTTTCATTTCCTGGAGTTGGAGGGAGTAGAAAGAGAGAGGGGCTTGCGTGCTTCTCCAATGAGGAAGTAGCTCCCGAACAGTTGTGCCACTCCACAAAAACATTGCTGTGAAGACAGTGCCTCCACTTTCAGTTACTTCAAACGGGGTACTGCATTAGCCATTGCCGGAGCCCTCTGTGCCCATAAGAGGGAAGGGCTTCATGCAGGCTATACAGTCTCACAGAAGCAGAACCTGTGTTGAAATGAAATTGTATTAGTCACATGCGCAGGTTGGTTGAGGTAATATGTACATGTAGGTAGAGGTAAAGTGACTAGGCATAGATAATAAACAGAGTAGCAGCAGCGTAAAAATGGGGGTCGGGAGCGGGGTAAGTGCAAATAGTCTGGGTAGCCATTTGATTAGCTGTTCAGGAGTCTTATGGCTTGGGATAGAAGCTGTTAAGAAGCCTTTTGCACCTAGACTGCTACCGCTTGCCGTGTCGGTAGCAGAGACAACAGTCTATGACTAGGGTGGCTGGAGTCTTTGGCTATTTTTAGTGCCTTCCTTTGACATCGTCTGGTATAGAGATCCTGGATGGCAGGAAGCTTGACCCCAGTTATGTACTGGGCCGTACGCACTACCCTCTGTAGTGCCTTGCGGTCGCGCCTTGCGGTCGGAGGGCGAGCAGTTGCCATGCCAGGCGGTGATGCAACCAGTCAGGATGCTCTCGATGGTGCAGCTGTAGAACTTTTTGAGTATCTGGGGACCCATGCCAAATCTTTCCAATCTTCTGAGGGGGAATAGATGTTGTCATACCCTCTTCACGACTGTCTTGGTGTGTTTGGATTTACGCTTTGCCTGTTCGATGGTTCGTTGGAGGGCGTAGCATCCGTAAGCATCCAGGTTAGAGTCCCACTCCTTGAAAGCAGCAGCTCTACCCTTTAGCTCAGCGCGAATGTTACCTGTAATCCATGGCTTCTGGTTGGAGTATGTACATAGGGTCACTGATTTTCCAAATGGAGGGCGAGGCAGAGCTTTGTACTGTACGTTTCTCTGTGTATGGAGTAAAGGTGGTGTCAATATTTTTTCCCTCTGGTTGCACATGTAACATGCTGGTAGAAATGAGGTAAAACGGATTTTCCGGCCACTTGGAGCACCGCCTCCTGTGTGAGCATTTTCTTGTTTGCGTATGGTATTATACAGCTCGTTGAGTGCGGTCTTAGTGCCAGCATCGGTTTGTGGTGGTAAATAGACAGCTTATGAAAAATATAGATGAAAAACCTTGGTAAATACTGTGGTCTACAGCTTATCATGAGATACTCTACCTCAGGCGAGCAAAACCTTGAGACTTCCTTAATATTAGATTTTGTGCACCAGCTGTTATTTACAAATAGACACAGACTGTCACCCCTTGAGGCAGCTGTTTTATCTTGCAGATGCACAGAAAACCCAGCCAGCTGTCTGTTATCCATGTTGTCGTTCAGCCACGGCTCGGGGGAAATTAAGATATTACAGTTTTTAATGTCCCGTTGGTAGGATAGTCTTTATCGGAGCTCATCCAGTTTATTATCCAATGATTGCACGTTGGCTAATAGGACTGATAGTAGAGGCGGATTACCTACTCGCCGTCGGATCCTTACAAGGCTCTCTGACCTACGTCCCACAATTTCTTGTGCATCCCTCATGCTTCTGTAGCGTCATCACATCGACTGTTCCCAAGGCCTCAGTGCCTGTTTTGAGGGAGGAAATATCCTCCAGTGTCCGGAAGCAGGCAATCCTGTCAAAGATCCAGAGAGACAGCCGGTATTTACTGGTTCCAAATAGGGACTGAATTTTGCATCCCATTCTAGACCTACAGTATGTGCCCTCAGCAAGCACCTCAGAGTCTACAAACTCAGAATGCTCACGAGCCGCTGGCTTTTACAGCCGATTGGCTGGTGGCAGCGGTGTCAAGGGGGCAAGAAGTGTTACACACAACCATGCTACTATCCCGTATTCAGTCTCTAGGCTTCATAAGAAACCAGAAAAATATTTCTCTGACTCCATCTCAGCGCATTTCGTTTCTGGGTCTCGAGCTAGGCTCACTCGTGTATTACAATTTTCTATCCCCCCGTAGGGTGTCCTGGTTTGGCTCTGCTTACCCAAATTTTGGTTGGGTCACACAGTGCCTATTCGCAAGTTCCTACGTCCTCCTGTGGATGATGGCTTCAGTGATGGAAGTCATTCCCCTGGGGCTATTACAGCACAGGTGAGTGCTAGCCACTCACCTGGACACATCTCACAGTTAAGCCAGTCGCTTTGGGTGTCTCTGTCAGGTCTACAGGCCGTGGCCCAGTGGTGGGACCCTCTGCTATGGTCAGGGGGCTCCCAAGGGCTGAGTTGTATTCTGCAAGGTGATCACAACAAACACATCCCCCCCAAGGGTTGTGTGCGCTGTATGGAGGCAACTCGATTTGGGGGAATGGACACTGGTGCAGAGCACACAGCATATCAATTACCTAGAGCTTCCAAAGGTGTATCTGGTGCTCAAGCACTTCCCCCTGCTTTTGTCGGGCCGGCTTGCGCTGGTCAGAATGGAGAATATGTCAGTTGTGGCGTGCATCAACAGACGGGGAGAGACTCTCTCTCTCCCTCCTAACCTTTGCTTGCTCCCTATTGCTGGGGAGCAGTGTGTACATGCTCTCGGTTCGGGCGACGCATGTCCCCGGTTGCCTCAACTGCAGATCTTTTATTGAGGTGGGACCCTCTCTCTCAGGAGTGGAGGCTGAGGCCTCCCGAGTGGCGCAGTGGTCTAAGGCACTGCATCGCAGTGCTTGAGGCATCACTACAGACCCAACTCCCCAAATACAAGTATGCCAAGCTTGTAGGGTCATACCCAAGAAGACTCAAGGCTGCAATCGCTGCCAAAGGTGCTTCAACAAAGTACTGAGTAAAGGGTCTGAATAGTTTTATAAATGTGATATTTCACTTATTTATGTCTAATAAATTAGCAACATTTTCTAAAATCCTGGTTTTGCTTTGTGATTATAGGGTATTGTGTGTAGATTGATGAGGAAAAACAACTATTTAATCAATTTTAGAATAAGGCTGTTACGTAACAAAATGTGGAAAAAGTCAAGGGGTCAGAATATTTTCAAAATGCACTGTATGTTGCCTGCAGTGGTCTGGTAAGCCTCTCCGATAGAATA
Organism: Salvelinus alpinus; assembly: GCF_045679555.1. Classification (NCBI taxonomy): domain Eukaryota; kingdom Metazoa; phylum Chordata; class Actinopteri; order Salmoniformes; family Salmonidae; genus Salvelinus; species Salvelinus alpinus. The sequence goes on along the minus strand of NC_092088.1, from coordinate 57,738,095 downwards.
ACAAAAACCAAACCTCATGAGTAATCAATAGGTCAGCTCTCTGAGGATGCTATCATTCATGGATGAGCTGACTCCCACCACCTACTGTAAAGTGCTAGATATGATTCATACACTGAGTATACAAAACATTAGGAAAACCTTCCTAACAGGAAGTTACACCCACAATATGTAGACATATTGTGACAGCTTCATTTATTTGGTTAATTTTAATAAATGTGGCATGTATTTTAGGTGGAATTCAGTGTCTGTTGGTGCTGTTTAATATGAGGGAGGACGCTCATTATTTTATGAGCATGGCCTTATTTCTATTACAGCATATTGGATAACTGTCATTCATATTCCATTCACCCAGCTCAATGTAACATTGATAGGTATACTCAAATTTTCTCTATACCCATCATGAGGTTGCTACAACGTAGCCTATGAATGAAAGTACAACAGATCGAGAGAAATTGGAGTAATCAAGGTGACAGACATTGACACATTCAATACCGCCTTGCACACTCTTGCCTGCATCTACCTGATCTATGGTTATATCATTAGTTAAACAGTTGCAATCAAGTTTCTATTGGACAAATTCAGGTATGTTTATCCCTGTTTTGTTCTGTTTGTTTCCATTTAAGAAATGGTTTTCAACAGAATCGGCGGAATGAATGCACCCCTGATTACACGCAAACAAAATTCACTTTCATAGCAGCCACATACAAACAGCATGATCCCTTTGATTGTTGTATTCCTTCTCACATCTATGCGCTCTCCTCCTTTCACCTTTTCCCTTCGCTTGTGGACTTCAGTACGCAACAGATCAGCTTTCTGTGACCAGGTGAAAAAAACGCTACACACAGCCTTCATCGTTGTCACCATATTGACGTCATAGTCAACATAGCTTCTAGAACAAACACGTTAGTAAACCTGCTACAATCATGCAGTACAGCATACAGTTAGCAGCAAGCAGTTTAGCAGTTACACCCCAGTGGCAATAAGTTAATAAAACCAAAAGCTTACCTTGACTTGGAAGAGTTCCAGGGTTGGATAGCCATGGCCAGTGTTGGATAGCCATGTTTGAGTAGGCTAAACTAGCTAGCTGCATTCGCTAAGTAAGTGAAAAAAAGACAACAAAATCTCTCTCTCTCTCCCTTGCTTCTCCATAATTTTTCTCTCTCTTTGAGTCAACTACTCACCACATTTTATGCACTGCACTGCTAGCTAGCTGTAGCTTATGCTTTCTGTAATAGATTTTCTCTGATACTTTGGTGGACAACATGTCACTTCATGCTTCAGGAGCTCTGATAGGTTGGAGGATGTCCTCCGGAAGTTGTCATGATTACTGTGTAAGTCTATGGAAGGTGGTGAGCACCAGGAGCCTCCTAGGTTAAGTATTGAAGTCATTGTACACATAGGAGGACGGAAACTAGCTGTCCTCCGTCTACACCATGACGCTACCCTACAGAGTGCTGTTGAGGATACTGTAGACCTTCATTGCAAAACCATGTGTTTTAATCAATGATTTGGTGATGTGAATACATTTAGTAGAGTTTTATCTTTAATGTTTCTCTATTTTTATGAAATTCACTGAGGAGGATGGTCCTTCCCTTCCTCCTATGAGGACCCTCCACTGGTGTAATTGGGCTATGACCATTTTATAAACATGTTTACTAACAAAACACCATTTATATCTTCATGAATTCTATATTTGAAAGTTACAAATTAATAGTGGAATTCGGGCTCCCGAGTGGCGCAGTAGTCTAAGGCACTGCATCTCAGTGCAAGAGGTGTCACTACAGTCCCTGGTTCGAACCCAGGCTGTATTGGAAGTCCCATAGGAAGGTGCACAATTGGTCCAGCATCGTCCGGATTTGGCCGGGGTACGCCGTCATTGTCAATTTGTTCGGACTTGTCTAGTTAAATAAAGGTTACATTTAAAAAAAGAAAAAAATGGTATAGGTATTAAATAAATTGTAGCATATTGCTTTGAAATGAAGAACGACTGTATAATTCACCTCTCAGAAACATGAAAACTGTAGGCCATATCACCCCACGTCATTGATGCTTATGAACGGGAAATGCGGACATCAATCATTTCACTGCACTTGTATCAAATGCCATGCATATCGAACACTCCCCGCACATTGCACATTTTAAATGAATTTACATATGTTTAGACTATTTATTTATCTTTATTATTTATCTTTTATCCACAGAAATATAAATTGTTGAAGCGCAATTGCACCCAGAACAAATTACACTATCCTGCCTATTTCAATAATTTGAAAATAATTAATTAGGCTATTTGGGTTGATGGTCTTCACAGAAAAACACTTTACTGTGGTTTTCATTGAAATGTTTCATCTTTGTTTCGATGTTGCCCTTCATCTTGTTATATTCAATAACAATATCTGACTACTGGACAGGATATGGGATGCTGTTATGGTGTAGACTTTACTTTTCCATGCAGCTATAAAAATGTGTGTATTTGTTTCTGTTCATAAAACAAATATTTTGATATACTAGGCTACATACACTGAGTGTACAAAACATTAGGAAAAAAAACTTTTCCCATCAGAACAGCCTCAATTTGTCAGGGCATGAACTCTACAAGGTGTCGAAAGCATTCCACAGGGTTGCTGGTCCATGTTGACTCAAATACTTCCCACAGTTGTGTCAAGTTGGCTGGATGTCCTTTTTGTGGTGAACCATTCTTGAAAAACCCAGCAGTAGTGCAGTTGTTGACAAACAGGTGTGCCTGGCACCTATTACCATACCCAGTTAAAAGGCACTTCAATCTTTTGTCATGCTCATTCACCCTCTGAATGGCACACATACACAATCTATGTCTTATTTGTCTCAAGGCTTAGAAGTCATTATTTAACGTGTCTCCTCCCCTTTATCTACACTGATTTGAAGTGAATTTAACAAGTGACATCAATAAGGGATCATAGCTTTCACCTGGATTCACCTGGTCAGTCTGTCATGGAAAGAGCAAGTGTTCTTAATGTTTTGTATACTGAGTGTAAATGGAGGCTGCTGCTGAATTAGTTGAGATTGCAGTGCCTTTTCCTCCACAGTTGGTGCGTTATACTGTGGAATGACTGGGAAAGCTTCAGCAATCATACAGTACAGAGGTTAGGAAAAGGGGATCGTGGATAGTAGTGATGGTGCTGTAGATACTCTAAAGGGTACATTCGGATACATGAACACACCTGAAGAACACTCTTTGTCTTTTCACAATATTTGACCACATTCATCACTGTTCTTCTATTGTTGTCGTGACCATCTTATCTGGAGGATTACATTGTGTGTGTTTGTTGAAAGGAAAACATGCATTCCGAATATCCTGTACTCTCTGTTTATGTCTGCTTACAGTATGTTTACTCTCTGCTTATGTCTGCTTATGCCCAATTCATTGTATTGTTACAGTAACATGGGATAATGAAACTGTCTGTTTTCATTACAAAATTGTCCCGCTTTCACCAAATTCTGTTATCTAAATATATGATTAGAATTGTGAAATAAATGTGCTAAATTGATGTAATATATAAGCTGCTTTTGTTTGTTTCATGATGTCAACGTCAACAGGGCAGCATAAATCCTGCAATTCTCATTTGTCAGCAGGATGTAAGTCTTAGTGTATACTGTGTGTGTGTGTGTGTGTGTGTGTGTGTGTGTATGTTCTGCCGAGTCTGACAAAATATAATCGAGCAATTTGGTATCCTACATAACATGAGACGTACTACATTCCTCTACACAGCACATGTAATCTATTGTTTATTGCTGTATAATATGAAGGCCTGTTATACTGCCAGACGGGTGCCAGTGCTGGACTGAAGAAAAGCCTGCACACACTGTACTGTAGCTCTAAACGAAAGCCAAAGACAAGTGCTTATGGAGACTTATTTGATAATGTACAGTACCAGTCAAAAGTTTGGACACACCAATTTTTACTATTTTCTACATTGTAGAGTAATAGTGAAGACATCAAAACTATGAAATAACACAAATGGAATCATGTAGTAACCAAAAAAGTGTTAAACAAATCAAAATATATTTTAGATTTTAGATTCTTCAAAGTAGCCACACTTTGCCTTGATGAAAGCTTTGCACACTCTTGGCCTTCTCTCAACCAGCTTTACCTGGAATGCCCTTCCAACAATCTTGAAGGAGTTCCCACATATGTGTTGGGTCATTGTCCTTTTGAAAAACAAATGATGATCCCACTATGTGCAGACCAGATGGGATGGCGTATCGCTGCAGAATGCTGTGGTAGCCATGCTGGTTAAGTGTGCCTTGAATTCTAAATAAACCACAGACAGTGTCCCCAGCAAAGCAAAAAAAAAAACTGTAATGAGTACGTGTCTCTCAAACTTTTGACTGGTACTGTATATGAAACTAGAGTGAACACGAAGCTTCATTAACAGTCTAGGATTTAAATGCCAGCTTTTGATGTTTATTTCCGGTAGTGTCGGACATGTACAGTTTGTTTTACAGACAACTAATATTGCCAGAATTTAGTTCACATTGGTAGCATTTCTGTATGATGAAGAGTCGGAGACTGTTTTTTTGTACCCCTGCTTATCGTATGAGTACATCTATCAGAATAGCATTTCTGCAAGACCACTTGAAAAGGATGTACACAAATTACGCTCATTAGACAGCGCAGCTATAGAGGCAGAGGGTTAAAGGGACGTTTTTTTAGCTTTTGTGATTTGATTATTCAGCCGTTGGTGGTAGCAGGCCACTAGCAGCACGCCATGCTAACCCAGCTGCCTGTCTGTGAATGGACAGTGCCAGGCTGAGTGAATGCATGTAATAAATGACAGTAACAGCATCAGGAGTCTAATTATGGCTCCACAAGCCAGTGTTACTGGACTTCAGCTCAGCACCCTAATGGAGGTTGCACGCCTAAGATGGCAGGTAGATCATGTGCTTCTTCTCTTCTCTCTTTTATGACAGTGATCCCTGTGTTCCAATGCAATTCACATTTTACACCCATAATTATAAATATTCCCTCATTAGGCCTATAACCACATCTGTGCTATGATGTGCCTGCAAGTATTTATATGTTATTTGTTGGACAGTGTTTTTTTCTCTGTTATGAGCTGTGTGTTCATCCTGTGCTGTGAATTTTTTCGCAAGGGTGAAGGCACAGCTGTGTTTGTGTGTGTGTGTGTGCTTATGTGGGCAGTACTGTTTATTTGTGTATGTGTGTGTTTACAGTTTGTTTCTGTGAAACGGCATAATGTTACGGTACAGTGGTGTGTGTGTGTGTGCGCGTGCGTGCGTGCGTGCACGTGTGTGTGCAAGTGTGCTTGCATGTGCTCAGTCAATGTGTTCTCTGACTGTTACGTTAGCCAGGGCTGTTTGCTATTCCCTAAGCAGAAAGACTTCCATTAGCTCTGATGATCACATGTATTATCACTGATTAGGAGGCAGGGGAAAGGCTGTTTCCCCTTATTGCTTTTTCCTTCATTTATTTAGGCATATTCATCCTTTGATTGTCATGGGTTGCAGATGTCCCAGAAAACTGAATTATGGTGATTTGATGGTGATTGTAAATAATAGTACTCCACTTGATCTTAAGTGTACTTTCTGTCTTACTATTTAGGGCAAATGTAAAGGCAGTGTACTGTCTCCTGCTTCCTACTGGAATGTAGTCTGAGAGGGTCACAAGAAATAGGACTAGACTGCAACTTCTACATTAGTACCACTGCCAAATGCCAAACTTGACCCTTTTGACCTAGAGTCAAGATCTTCAGTGACAAGTAAGCTAGGTCTAGAGGGGTACTGTATATCAGTAGCAGTCGTGTAGTGGAGGTTAAACGCACGTCAATGTCGTTTACTCACCTTTTTTATTTTGCTCAACCGTTTACCCACCTTTTGCAGAAAAATGCATTTAAAGTATAGGTAGCGTTACTTTTTTCACAGTGACCGGCGATCAGAGTTTACCCATAATTAGTTTTACCACTCTACATAACTGATCAGTAACCAACCCATTGCCAAACTACAGGTGTGAAGACATTTGACAATCAAAAACAAATACAGAAATGTCATAGTAACTTGGGTGCCTGCTTCACTGTTTTTTCACTGTGTAGTGCTGGTTTTCTGGTTGGAATCAAGTCAAGAAAATTAGAAAAGGGAAAATGTTGTTCTATTTAGGGGTCGATACCGCAATTGCGGAGGTCAGGTAGCAATCACAGTACCTGTGTACATAAATAAGGTCTTTACATGCATAAGCCAGAGAGATTTTCAGAGGGAACATGCTCTATAATTACCAGAGTGCCGGTACAAAATGCTTCAGGAAAACGTCTATGTTTATTTGGATTACAGAAAAACTGAATTCTGTCCTCCTGAGGGACATATAGGTTTAAAAGCTTACTTCGATGTATGTGATATTTTTGAAAGAGGGGTAACAAAAGCTCGGGTCACAGGGCACCTCCAGTCTCCCAGCCTAGGGAACTAAATGCACTTATTACAAAAGTGTGTGTGTGTGTGTGTGTGTGTGTGTGTGTGTGTGTGTGTGTGTGTGTGTGTGTGTGTGTGTGTGTGTGTGTGTGTGTGTGTGTGTGTGTGTGTGTGTGTGTGTGTGTGTGTGTGTGTGTGTGTGTGTGTTTAAATAAATAATTTCAAATCCCAATGCCACAGTTTTGATGTGTTTGCCCAAATTAGTACAACAGACTCTTCCAATAGGGGCTGAACTATGGAGAGATGTTGAGAGTGCCTTCGCTGTCTCAGAGGCAGATGGAATAGGTTACAGGGATGCACTGATCACAGGATCCTGTATGGCACTTCCCCCGCACGAGGTTTGAAAACATTGAGAGAATTATATTTTACAAACAGACCATCAACGAACAGTGAAAGGTGAAGACACTTTCATGGAAATGAGTTTGATTGTATGTAGTAGAGGGGGGATAATGTTGCTGTTGAAAGCAAAAGGAGCAAGAAGGCTAAACTACCTTAGTTTCAGGTCTTGATGTATCTGCGCATCATTATGTGATGGTCTGTAGCTAGTAATGCTATCTGGGAAGTTTCCATTGAAAACATGTGGCAATTATTCAGGAGAAGAGACTTGAGAGTGTTGCAGCGGTTGTGTGGAGGACGAATCTGAACCCACAGGGCTTCTAATCTGATCCAGTAAGATTGCAAAGCCGTTTAGTCTTGAATTTGACTTGAAGGCGGCTTTGCAGTATGTCAAAACAAGCGCAAGTTGTACAAATAGACATTTCTGAGTGGTGTTTACACATAACAAATATGTCCTTGACCTTGTGTCATTGTCCTTACTTCAGGTGTGACAGTTCCCTGCTTATTTCTGAGTGAGAAGAGCCAACAAAACTTTCGAGAGGTTATCCTGAAGAGGTCACACAACCTTCATCAGAATCGGTTGTCTTTACTAAATCCTGCTTAAACTATGGATCTATGGATTATTATGAAAGGTTATTATTATAATTGTTTGTGTGTGTATACGTGTGTTTTTCATTGTAATACATATGCCCTTGACTTTTATGTCTTAGAAATCCCACATAGGCTTTCTGGATATTACATGGTGAAACATATATAATCTTTACAATTCCAGATAATTTACAATTGAAATGTTATTTTATAAGGGGTTGAAATGTTTTTGTTTATATCGGCGTGCCCTTCTGAGATTTCTATTGTCACACCTCTTAAATGACGATGAACATCATGATCGCTTTGTCAAAGAGTTATCAGACAGACACGCCTGATGGAATGCATATGGATCTCTTCCTTAAGAGCCACAGAGGGTTGTGATGGCCTTTCCCTGTCATTATATCCCATTTATGGCCATTCATGTCTCTGACTGAACAACTCAAACTCCCCAACTTATGCTCTCCAAATGGACGTTAGCTGTGAGCAGTGCTTGACTTGTGCCGAAGCTGTCCGGAACGCCTTACCGGCACTTCTATACTAAACAATAATATAAACGCAAGATGTATTGTGTTGGTCCCATGTTTCATGAGCTGAAATAAAATAAAAAACACAGAATTTTCCATACACACAAAAATATTATTTATCGCAAATTTTGTGCACACATTTGTATCCATCACTGTTAGTGAGCATTTCTCCTTTGCCAAGATAATCGATCCACATGACAGGTGTGGCATATCAAGAAGCTAATTTAACAGCAGGATCATTACATAGGTGCACCTTGTGCTGGGGGACAATAAAAGGCTACTTTCAAATGTGCAGTTTTGTCACACAACACAATGCCACAGATGTCTCAAGTTTTGAGGGAGTGTACAATTGGCATGCTGACAGCAGGAATGTCCTCCAGAGCTGTTGCCAGATAATTTAATGTTAATTTCTCTACCATCAGCTGCCTCTTCCAACATTGTTTTAGAAAATGTATCAGTACCTCAAACCAGCCTCACAACCTTAGACCACGTATAACCACTCCAGCCCAGGACCTCCACATCTGACTTTTTCACATATTCTGATTGGCAGGGCCTGGCTTCCCAGTGCGTGGGCCTGGTTGCCAAGAGGATAGGCCTATTCCCTCCCAGATCCACCCATTGATGACTGCACATCTGCCCAGTCGTGTTAAATCCATAGATTAGGGCCTAATGAATTTATTTAAATTGACTGATTTACTTATATGAACTGTAACTCAGTAACATCTTTGAAATTGTTGCATTTATATTTTTGTTCCGTATAATTTGGGGGGAATTGCGTACCAACTTCTATATAAAAACAAGGTAGCCTAGGGCACGTTGCGCCAGTAACCGAACATTTGCTGGATCGAATCCCCGAACTGACAAGGTAAACATCTTTCGTTCTGCCCCTGAGCAAGGCACTGTTCCCCGGGCGCCGAAGACGTGGATGTCGATTCAGAGGGGTTGCGTTAAATGTAGAAGACACATTTCAGTTGAATGCATTCAGTTGTACGACTGACTAGGTATCCCCTTTCCCTTTATATCGCTGGCCCAGATTCACACACCGAAGCAAACATGTCTGATCAAGCGGAATGAAGGAGGGATCTTCATTGAATAGCAATGTAGAGTGGCATTAATTTCCTGATTACGCATTTTTCAAGTTTATTTGCCGCTAGTCTGTGAATCTGTGAATTACAGTAGGTTGTTCGAGATTGCGCAGATTGTAATTAGTTTCATAATTGTTAATGTAATTAATGAAATCACACTTTTAAATATGATCAACCAATCAAAAAACGAAATATCAGCTATTATCGGAATTACTCTTCAGTGCATGTCTGTGGTGCTGCGTGTGTGCCTGTACGAGTGGGCCTTTGCCTCAGGAGAGAGAGAGCGTGCAACATTTCAGCTGCAGGTATAAAATGACAGAGAGACTAACTAGATCATCAATTCAAAACATGACTTGTTGTAGTTATATCGCTAGTTAACTATAGCTAACTAAGCATTAGTTTCGTTGTTGCCTTTCCACCGGTACTGTAGAGCCTAAATAAATCGGCACCGTTGGAAAACTGGGATTCCCGTCTATTAAACAGTAGCCATGTAATTGCGACAACGTTAAAATATTCTAATAGCCTAATTGACAAATAACTTGCTGTGCATAGATCTCCCCCGAAACAATATTTGAGCCTTATGTATAAATATTTCAAGTTCGATACCTTGCTTTGAAGTAGCCTACCTTGTCCATTTGATCCTTGATTTTTTTAATGATGGAATCATTTTATAAAGACAAAACTATTTGGTTGTAATGTTGAAAAAACCTGCACACCCAGGAGATCTCCAGATGGAGGGTTGACCACATGTTGACAACCTGTGACTAACAGTGCAGTTATATATAAACATTTTTTTTTTTTAAGTATTTATTTATTTAACCTTTATTTAACCAGGTAAGCTAGTTGAGAACAAGTTCTCATTTGCAACTGCGACCTGGCCAAGATAAAGCATATATATATATATATATATATATATATACATAAAAAAATTCTAAAAAATTATTGAACCTTTATTTAATAACTAGGCAAGTCAGTTAAGAACTTAAGAACAAATTCTTATTTACAATGTTATATGTGGCGGGCTAAGTGCCTTGATCAAGCGCACAACGGCAGGAGGGGGTAGGTCTACATGGGATCAGACACAGCAGCGTTTCAGTGTCAATAATGCTTACGTTTTCATGTAGGCTATAATAATAGTCATGAAGATTTGGTCAAAAGTCATGGACAATGTGTATAAACCATTAACATTGAATAATCAGAGGTTTCTATTGCATAATGTCATTTGCGAATTTCAGTGAACATAGTCTAATGGACCGACATGGAAAAAGTGCGCACTGTCGATCACGCCCCCTGACTTTGATTAGCTCAGATGCGACGTGCATCAAGCACACCCATCTCATTAGTGGTGGTGAGTTAAGATACATGGTCAGACTAATTTGCAATTGACTGTCATAGCCCCACATGAAAAGTATGTGATTGTGAGTTGAGAAGTCAATCAGAAATAGCCTACTGTTAGAGTTTTTTTCAACTGACTGCCATAGCCCAAAATAAAAAAGTAAATGTTTGCTGTTAATTACATGGTAATTACATAGTTGGGGTCACGAGAATTGTCAGATATCAAAATGGGGTCGTGGGCCAAAAAAGGTTTGGGAACCCCTGCTTTAAACTGTCACATGGCCAACCATGCAGCACAGGCACAGCTAGACAAACTCCCAGTATCCTTAGAAAAACAATCATTATTTGATCAGTTTCAATTTACTTACTTGAATTGTGGGTCTTAAATGCTGATGAATAACATTATGGTTGCACCCTGACATCCCATTTTGCTGACAGGACAGGCGAGTTATTGGGCGGATCACTTTTGTCAAGTCAATGATGGTCACATGCATTATGGAGAAAAAATTGTCCATCTACTGCATGAACTACAGAAATTCTGTAATCAAAGGTCATGAAGTTTTGACTGCAGTCGACTGCAAGTTTCTACAGTTGCTCTTCACCAGCTTCACCCTGCTTCCATCATCGCAGTGTAGAAGGTAAAAAGTGTTCCTCGGCATACACATCACTGACAATCTGAAATGGTCCACCCACACACACAGTGTGGTGAAGAAGGCACAACAGCACCTCTTCAACCTCAGGAGGCTGAAGAAATTCGTCCTGGCCCCTACCACTCTCACAAACCTTTACAGGATGCTCCCCTTCTAATTTCCTTAATTTTGTCTAGAGTCAAATACTTTCTGTGGCACACATCAGAGTCAAATACTTCCTATAGAACAAACTTCACGTCAGAATAGGCAACCAAAATTTATAATTCATGGGTATGTGTTATATTAAACATAGAGGGAGTAAAATGTAGGCAAGCAATACACATTTCAGAACAACTACTAGTCGAATAAGACATGGGAGAGATGACGAATTTTGGCAGAGATTTATTTATAGACTAATACGCTTGAAACAAATAGCCAAACCAAAAACTGCAGTCATTACTAGTGCCTCCCTCGCGACAAACCGCCATAAAAATAAAATGAAACGCAGCCTAACGTGGTCACTGACAGCTGCCTTGAAGGATACAAATAAAACATGCTTTCTGCTACTAAGATCAGTGAAATGTAGGCTAAACTGACAACGGAGTGAAGAGCAGCAATCTCAACTAGCAAGCAAGTCGCAGCAATGAAGAATTGAGTGTGTGCGCGTTCACGCGAAGGAGAGGGGGGGATTCTGACAGGTGGTACATTTTCGGCACCACACCGGTCTTGTGGTCTTGTCTAGTTGGTCTCCTTCGTGACGCGTTCCCTGAAGTATCGCGATGTTGTGCCTCAGTTTGAAAATGTATTATATTCAACAAACAGTGAAAGGTGAAGAAACTTTCATGGAAATCGGTTTGAATATATTTAGTTAGAGGGGGGATAATGTCGCTATTGAAAGCAAAAGGAGCAGAAAGGTAAACTAGTTTCAGGTCTTCTTGTATCTGTGCATCATTATGTGACGGTATAGCTAGTAATGCTAAATGGGAAGTTTCCATTGAAACATAAGGCAGGAGAAATGGCTTGAGAGCGTTGCAGTGGTTAACGTGACCAGCGGTCGTGTGGGGGACGAATCTGAACCTGCAGAGCTTCTAATCTGATCCAGTAAGATTGCAAAACTGTTTAGTCTTGAATTTCATCTTGACTTTAAGGCAGCATTGCACTTTGTCAAAACAAGTGCAAGTTGTAAATAGACATTTCTGAGTGGTGTTTACACATAACAAATACACTACAAAAGTATGTGGACACCTGCTCCTCTAAAATCTCATTCCAAAATCATGAGCATTAATATGGAGTTGGTCTGCTGCTATAACAGCCTCAACTTTTCTGGGTAGGATTTCCACTATATGTTGGAACATTGCTGCGGGACCTTGCTTTCCATTCAGCCTTAGAGAGTGTTAGTGAGGTCGGGCACTGATGTTGGGCGATTGGACCTGGCTCTCAATCGGCGTTCCAATTCATCCCAAAGGTGTTCAGTGGGATTGAGGTCAGGGCTCTGTGCAGGCCAGTCAATGTCTTCCGCACCGATGTATGGTTTTTGCTTTGTGTACAGGGGCATTGTCATGCTGAAACAGGAACGGGCCTTCCCCAAACTGTTGCCACAAAGTTGGAAGCACAGAAACGTCTAGAATGTCATTGTATGCTGTAGAGTTAAGATTTCCCTTCACTGGAACTAAGGGGCCTAGCCCGAACAATGTTAAACAGCCCGACCATTATTCCTCCTCCACCAAACTTTACAGTTGGCACTATGCATTGGGGAAGGTAGTGTCCTCCTGGCATCCGCCAAACAATGATTTGTCCATCGGACTGCCAGATGGCAAAGTGTGATTCATCACTCCAGAGAATGAGTTTCAACTGCTCCAGTCCAATGGCGGTGATCTCATGATCTCTTTGTCAAAGACCACTCCTATAGTTATCAGACAGACACGCCTGATCAAATGCCTATGGATCTCTTCCTCAGGAGCCACAGAGGGTTGTGATGGCCTTTCCCTGTCATGTCCCATTTATGGCCATTCATGTCTCTGCGGAGCACCAGGAAATCCAGGCTTGTCTTCTCTTTACAAATTGACGATATCAGAACGGACACCAATTAGGAAGTAGATCGGAGATAAATCCTGTGCAACACAGAATGCAAAACTTAAAACACTTCTGTCAAGGAATAGGGTAAGTGGAGCTCATTGTGCTCATTTTGAATTTTTTTGTGAACTTTGTTCAAATTTAGTTACAGATTTGAAGGCCTTCGGTATATAATCTAATGGACATACAGTATGATTTATCTACATGTTGATTGTGTGTGATGGCATTAAACTGTCACATGGCCAACTATGCAGCACAGGCACAGCTAGACAAACTACCAGTTTCCTTAGGAAAAACTATTATTCTTTGATCAGTGTAAATTTACTTACTTGAATGGTGATGAATAACATTATGGTTGCACCCTGTTTGGCTGACAGGACAGGCGGATTATTATCAAAGCCCATGGCTGTTTGCTTAACCTGCTCACCCACCCCCTGCTGAGGTCAAGGTGCCCAGCTACGCCCCGTCGTTACCACGATTAGATCACAAGTTGTCAAGCACACCAGGGGAGGTCTTCATGATGGGGAGGTTGTGTGACTCTGGACTGCGGAATAGATTATTTCTACCTCTGCTCAAGGAGCTACAGTATGTGAGGCCCTGGCCAATTTGGTAAAGGTCTGCACTTGCAAAGTATTCAATTTGAACAATTACAGCATTCATCAGAGCTAATGAATCTCTGATTAAGGCCTTGAGGCTGAAATGTTAGCAATGAATGAAAGTGATACTTTACCAGCGTAGTGAGTGGGAGCTTAATTTCTTTTAATATAATATCAACATGTCTGAGGCACATGCTGAAACATCCTTCAGGTGTGCTAGTGTATTTAATTTTCAACGGGTTATCCTAGCTAACAACAAACGTTCCCGCAACTTTAGAGAACGTTCCCTCAAGGGTCTCATTAGGTCATTAACTAATGTTTACATAGGAATGATCCTGTGATGTGCAAGTAATGTTTCCAAGAGACCATTCCCTTAATGTCAAATAGAACTTAGCCAGAACGTGGTACCATTTTCTCAGAATTTAAGATATTCATGTTCTAGACACGTTTCATGGGAACATTGCAAGAACATTCATCTGTCCCGTTTCAAATCAAATCAAATTTCACTGGTTTATTGGTTTTCTGTGGGTTAGGAGATTATTCCATCAACGTCCCCCCAAACATACACAGAACATAGATGCCATGTTCTCAGAACATAAGATATTAATGTTCTAGACACGTTTCATGGGAACGTTGCAATAACTTTTGTGTCCAGTTTTCTGAGGGTTAGGAGAATATTCCATCAATGTCCCACCAAACATACCCAGAACATGGCTACCAATTTCTCAGAACATAAGATATTAATTTTCTAGACACGTTTCATGGGAACGTTGCAATAACTTTTGTGTCCAGTTTTCTGAGGGTTAGGAGAATATTCCATCAATGTCCCACCAAACATACCCAGAACATGGCTACCAATTTCTCAGAACATAAGATATTAATTTTCAAGAAACAATTCATGTGAACTTAGCAAGAACTTTTCTGTGTACCAAAAAAGTTTTCTCCCCCAAAATATGTGTTTCATTACACATCACGCCTTGTTACTTTTGCCGAGCCAATCAAGGCTCTGATTGGTGAACTACTGATCCATTCATAATTTATTGTCACACACAGCGTTTTTAACATATTGTTTTCACCTTAAATATCTGACACACTTTGATATACATGATTACATTGTGCATGTTCATTTATATAGTAATTACTATTCAACAGTCCTGACCTCAGATTTGAACTTACAACCTCTTGGTTAACGGTATGCCAATCTTCCTTCAACGGCACCATGTCCGTGTCCTGTATAAATTAATCGGACCATTGATTTGATTTACTTATTTCAACAATTTAAGTGCTTTCAGTATAGTTGTCTAATGTTGGTGAGGCATGTTAATGACACCCTTGAATCACTGTGATCAATAAGTGGAATTTAGTGTAGTTTTAACAGAGCTGAGATTTACTTCAAAGTGCCAACATTAGACAACTATACAGAAAGCCCTTGAATTCTTGAAATAAGTCAATCAAATCAATGATGAGAATAGTTAGATAAACCAATACCTGACACAGACATGGTGACCTACCGGGAAGATGGGAGTACAGTGAACCAAGAGGTTAGGTTGTGAGTTCAAATCCCAGAAGAAGACATGTTGAATAATAATTACTGTGTAAATGAACATGCACAATATAATCAAATATGTAAATTGAAAACATTATGTTAAAAGCACAGTGAGTCTGAGTATGAGTCTGAGTATCCCTAACCTCGCTGTCACGCCCTGACCATAGAGAGCTGTTTATTCTCTATGGTGGTTGGGGCGTGACAATGACAAGGGAGGGTTATCTAGGTGTTTAATCATCTATGTTGGCCTGGTTTGTTTCCCAATCAGAGGCAGCTGTTTATCGTTGTCTCTGATTGGGGATCATATCTAGGCAGCCATTTCCCCTTTGTGCTTTGTGGGATCTTGTGTTTGTGTAGCTGCCTGTGAGCAGTCCAGAACGTCACGTTTCGTTTGTGCTTGTTTGTTTTGAGTTTCGATTTATTAAAATATGTGGAACTCTACGTACGCTGTGCCTTGGTCCATTCATTATGACGAACGTGACACTCGCCAACAGACAAAGAGCTATGAATTAATCAGTGGTTCACCAATCAGGGCCATGATTGGCTCGGAAACAGTATCAAGGCGTGATGTTTAATTAAAAACCATTGGGGGGAGAACGTTTCTTTGGAACAATCAGGCAACGTCCTGACAACTGATATACAGAAATGTTTCTGCAACGTTCCCATGAAACGTGTCTACAAGATTATTATCATGGCAACATGACAACCATGTTTTGTGTGTGTTTGGTGGGACGTTGATGGAATATTCTTCTAACCCTCAGAAAACTGGACACATGAATGTTCTTGCAATGTTCCTATGAAAAGTGTCTAGAACAATAATATTTGATGTTCTGAGAACATGAATATGTTACGTTCTAACAACATGGCAACCATGTTCTGTATATGTTTGGTGGGATCATTGATGGAATGTTCTCCTAACATTCAGTAGACTGGACACATTAATGTTTTTGCAATGTCCCATGAAGCGTGTCTAGAATATTAATATTGTAAATTCTGAGAACATGGCAACCACGTTTGACATTAAGGGAATGTTCTCCTAACTTTAACGCCAAAACATGCTAAAAAAAAGGTTATCTGAAGGTTTTTGCTAACATAGATAGAATGTTCCCCCTAACTAATGGAAAACTGGATACTCAAACATTATGGGTAACATTACAAAAATGTAGCTTGGGTGTTACAATGCATGCGCTGCCCTGAATGTTTTGTTTGTCTGTCCTAGTTTAGGAGCGCTAGTCTCGCAATATCAGACCTCCACAATATATTCTCGTTCAAGAATTGCAGACACCTAGAAGGCCTGGAGTCGAGGTGGCGAATTTGGCTCTCTGAAAACCTGACAATTATGTCATTCTGCAGAGATAGTGTAGGTGTATGTCTGTGATCTAGCTCTGTAAGATTGGACCATCTCTTCTTGTTGTTTTCAATAATTTGGTCAAGTATTTGACATCTGCGTTAAGCCACACACCCAAAATAATGGCTTTGGCTGCTAAAGTAATCCTAGGTGTTTGTCCTACCGTTCGCCAAAGTATTAACCTTAGAATCCTGTCTTACACGGAACCCAAACCTGCTGCGCGCGTGAGCCATCGTGCATAAATTAATCTTGTCCCCCTACACCAAACGCAATCACGACACGCAGGTTAAAATATCAAAACAAACTCTGAACCAATGACATTAATTTGGGGACAGGTCGAAAAGCATTACACATTTATGGCAATTTAGCTAGTTAGCTTGCACTTGCTAGCTGGGATAGCTGGGATATAAACATTAGGTTAATATTTTACCTGAAATACACAAGGTCCTCTACTCCGACAATTAATCCACACATAAAATTGGTCAACCGAATCGTTTCTAATCATCTCTCCTCCTTCCAGGCTTTTTCATAGTTTAATTTATATGGTGATTGGCATCTAAACGTTCATAGTATTACCACGACAACCGGCAACTGTTCGTCTTTCAATCACCCACGTGGGTATAACCAATGAAGAGATGGCACGTGGGTACCTGTTTCTATAAACCAATGAGGAGATGGGAGAGGCAGGACTTGCAGCGCGATCTGTGTCAGAAATAGGAATTACTTCTATTTTAGTCCTTGGCAACGCAGACGCTCGCTGACACACTCGAGCAGTGTGGGTGCAATAATTGAATGACATAGATTCCTAAAGAAAAATTGTGACGCGAGCGGTGTAGTCAGGGTATTAGCACACTGAAATATCGCTATAAAATGTAGGAGCTACACATTTGCCCTTTTTTTTCAGCAAATAAATGTCTGAGCCCCATATAAGCCACTCGATGTAGCTCCAATTGTAGCCATTGGCCATATAAAATGTTGATACTTAGTCATCAGTGAGTGTCTAACATCACATTCCATGTTTAGTCAAAAGGGAGTATAGCATTAGCCCCCAGTGTTGCATCGGTTATTATCCACTGGAGTATGTGGCGAACTGTAGTGTTGGCGAACATTATAATCCACAGAATTAAAGCCTCCTGTTATCTCCAATCATTTTCCCTTCACGTGTTCCTAACATTAGTGACCTATGTAAGCCCCTATAGTGGTATTAAGTATCACCTCAGGTTAAGGAGTTGTGTCTAAGTAAACAGAATGTAGCTATGACTAGAATGGTTACAGCTGGCATGTGGGTAACATACATGCTAGGCTAAAGTAGACCCTTAGCTGAAGTATTAACTGTAAACAGTTACTTTATCCTCTACAATCTGAACACCTGTCTTTTTGTGAGCATTGAACAATTAGAAACAAGTAGGCCTATAGATTGTTTTCTTAGGGTAAACTATTTCATAGTTTTTTGAAATGATGATAATCGAAGTCAGCTACAACCTCAAAGTATAAAGATTTATCACAGACATAATTTGACTTGTTTTCTCATAGGCAAAGCAATAAATAAATAACATCGTGTTCAATTCGCTCCCATTGTTTTTAGGTAAAAAGTGTTGATGGCAATTGTTAGCATTGGCAAGTATGCAAATTTACATTTTCTCTATTGATTGCAGGCTATAATCAGTTAAGATAAATTGGCTAACATTTGAGTATATATGATCTGGAAATGTTGTAGGCCTGACTGCGTAGTTTAGCCTATGCATCTGCGGCAACGGATGAATAAACATAATTTTTTTCATGGGCAATCCTTCACGTGTGATGTGCGCTCAGGAGGGCATCTAAAGTGCTTATTGTACCTGTACTACCTCTGTACTACCTCTGAGGAAGTACAGTTCCCGCTCAGCCCAGTCAAAACTGTTCGCTGCTCTGGCACCCCAATGGTGGAACAAACTCCCTCACGACGCCAGGTCAGCGGAGTCAATCACCACCTTCCGGAGACACCTGAAACCCCACCTCTTTAAGGAATACCTAGGATAGGATAAAGTAATCCTTCTAACCCCCCCCCCCCCTTAAAAGAGTTAGATGCACTATTGTAAAGTGGTTGTTCCACTGGATATCATAAGGTGAATGCACCAATTTGTAAGTCGCTCTGGGTAAGAGCGTCTGCTAAATGACTTAAATGTAAATGTATTGTAGCTTTGAGTGGTCTGGACTTTTTATTTTACTGTAACGTGTAATTTTTGGTAAACGCCTTAAATATTAAGTCAGTTAAGAACAAATTGAATAGCAAACAGTGTAAACAGTATTTATGTAAGCTATATAATTGTGAATTAAAATCACATAAAGGTGTAATATTCCAAGGTCTGATTTTTAATCAGCATATATACAGTGCCTTCAGAAAGTATTCAGACCCTTTGACTTTTTCCACATTTTGTTTACGTTACAGGCATATTCTTTTTAACATTTTATTTAACCTGTTTTGAACTAGGCAAGTCAGTTAGGAACAAATTCTTATTTTACAATGGCGGACTACCCCGGCCAAACCCTCCACTAACCCGGGCGACGCTGGGTCAATTGTGCGCCACCCTATGGGACTCCCGATCACGGCCGGTTGTGATACAGCAACCAGGGTCTGTAGTGACGCTTCTAGCACTGAGAAGCAGTGCATTAGACCACTGTGCCACTCGGGATTCTAAAATTGATTACATTTTTAAAAATCCTCAGCAATCTACACGCAATATCCCATTATGACAAAGCAAAACCAGTTTTTTGTAAATTTTTGCACATTTATTAAAAGTAAAGAATAGAAATACCTTATTTACATAAGTATTCAGACCGTTTGCTATGAGACTCGAAATTGAGCTCTGGTGCATCCTGTTTCCATTGATCATCCTTGAGTTGTTTCTACAACTTGATTGGAAACTCCCCAAAAACAGATATGCCAAGCTTGTAGCGTCATACCCAAGAAGACTCGAGGCTGTAATCGCTGCCAAAGGTGCTTCTACAAAGTACTGAGTAAAGGGTCTGAATAATTATGCAAAAGTAATATTGCAGTTTTACATTTTTTATAAATTTGCTAAAAATTCTAAAATCCTGTTTTTGGTTTGTCGTTATTGGATATTGTGTGTAGATTGATGGGAAAATCCCAATTTAATCAATTCTATAATAAGGCTGTAACCTAACAGAAAAATAAGTCAGAAGGCACTGTACATAGACTTACACAGTTCAGCAACCTACTTAAAAACAGCTGTGCAGTGCTTGGTTACGCAACTATCAACAAAAACATTTTATTGCTGAAGCAGTAGTTTTTCATTGATGGAATTGTGTTTCTCGTTACTTCAAATGGCGCCTTTCTTTCCCCAGAGTGACAATGGGGGCAGACGACATGTTGTAGCTGAGACTGGTCGTGTTCCCCTGCTCAGACATTGTGTGCATCAACCAATGGTTGTGTGCCACGTCATCGATTGTGTCATCAGCTGTGTCATCAGCTGCTGTAACATATGATGTGGTTAGCTGATACTTAAAATTCCTATCGTGACAGGTGTCAGCAACGCCTGGGCAGAGGAACGCAGGCTGTATCTGTCATTCAGCTTGCCCTTAACCCTAACTGTTTCCCACACAGCTTTAGTGAGAACCCCAACTCTTCCGCCTTTCATCTCAGCCCACATTCCTGCCCATCCACCTTCGCAGTGCCAGGGAGCATAAGAGTCTCAGACATCACTGTCTGTATGTTAGAAAAGATGTCTACCGACCCAATTTAAGCTCTTTCAGTGGTTATGTACAATCTATAACACTATTACAGCTTATTGTGAAATAGACACAAGTTACTTATTCGGAAATACTTCGTCTTTTTTCCCCGTGTGTATTACACACATTTTCTTCTGCGCAACACATTTCGTGTACATTACCCAGATTCCAATTTGTTGTGGCTAACGTTAGCAAGGCTAGCTAGGTGGCTAATGTTATCTAGGCTAGGGGTTAGGGTTAGGTAATATATGGAAAAAATTCAGGAAATGTGATGGTATAATAAAATATAATTTTAAAGTTATAGCCAAATCAATGTTTCATTAACGTTATCTTCACCAACACTATGAAGCTATTCAAGCTAATATGAAAGATTAAGAACTGTTGGCACTGAAAATGGGGTCCGGCAAAGAGTATGACTGCTTTACATCTGACAATTTGCGTGCCTAAACTCAACGTACTTTAAAGCAGATGGGGTTTGTAAAAAACGATGGAAATAAAAGCCTGCATACATAATAAACTGAAATGATGAGAAGAAGTGGAGTGTATCAGCCACACTTTGTTCGTGTAAATGCAGAACTCTAATTGGAGAAAGCTCAAATGGAGCGACTGGGAGGGCGTAGTCAAGAAAGTGGAGGCATCTCTGAAAACCATTAAGATTGGAATTTTGAAAATAAAGCCAGTGGAAGATTGAAATAATTCTAATTAGAAGGGACTCTGTGTGCCAGTGATCCATGCTGACTATTAGTGTTGTCATGAAATGCTGCAGATGCTACTGCACACTGACACCCTTGCATCATTGCCAGTTTAGGGAAGGTAATCTCGCCTGGGTGTACATGCTCCCAGAGCCAACAGTGGGTCTATGATTCTGCACGCAATCATTACCAGGGGTGAGGGGGAAAGGTGTCTGTCCATGGAGGTTTAAGCACATAGATTTCTGCTTGTTTGTTTCAAAATAATGCAAAAATGCCTCACAAAATCCAAGCTAATGTTGCAGGGTCACTGATGTTGTGAGTGATATAGACCTCAGCCAAAGCGCATTGAGTTTGAGACCTTTGAAAGAAATGGACAGTGAAATAGCATGGATTAGTAAGATTCTGGTGCTACAATTCCCGCTACCAAATCTTTTTAGTTATCCAAAGGCAATTAATTATATGATTTATGTTAGTAATTTAAACAATTATATAACAGTGGAATCACACTGGTTCTCAATTAAGCTAAATGTTTTGACACAGTTCAAGGATATTTGATATTTTAAGACTATCAAACATTATAGCGACGGGAAGACAGACATCATATTACAAATCTTATTCATATGCCGTGTAATACTAAGGCCCAAGTGGTTCAGATTTATGCTGTCAGAATAGTTTTCTGCAGTGACCATTGCATTCCCCAATGTGATATAGTGCTGGATAATATTGACCGAAATATAGTAGATAATATATTGCACAATATGTATGTTCCTTATAGAACCAAAAATATATGGAACCCCTAAAAGTTTTCTATAGAACCCGTTTATAGGGTTCTTTGATCAGAACCCGAAGGATTTTTCTTCACTGAACCAAAATTAGTTCCATTTAGAACCTTGTATAGTACTAATAAATAATGTTTTTTGCTAAGAATATAATATAATAAACAATTAAATAATGGACAAAAGATTTTATTGTCATTATATGCAAACGTAGTTTGGAAATATGCACTGGTGGCCAGAGAGTCCTCTCTTTGTTTGTAAGATGGCCCACATCAATCTTGTTACCAACTCTGGCTGACTTCTTTATGGAACAGTACTGTATGGGTTGTTGCCCGGCAGGTTCCTGTAAAGAGGAAAAAAGGAGCAAAAACATGAGTTAATCTGCCAAAATGAATACAAAATACTATGCAGATATATAATTATTATGATGTAGATTAGAAGAACAATATACATGCTGTTGTTGTTACTGCCAGACTAAGCAAAACATAGTGTGTTAAAGTCATGTAATGATTAACTTGGCTATTGAATCACCAAACCTTATTATACATAATTTATAATAAATAATTTAGATACATACCACCTCTGTCAGCCCATCACCTGCATTCAACAGATGTCAGCAACAGCTTCTAATGGTTTCATGAAATATAGTCCTCTCATCTGACTGAAAGTAACAATTAGCTAATTGCCAATGTCATGCTAGGTCTGTAGCTAGCTCTATTTGGCATATTCCATAATTTAAAAAAATTATTTGTTAGCTAGCTAGCTTGTAAAGTGGCTAATTAAAGTAGCCTAACTTTTTCCTGTGTAGCTAGGCAGCTAGATAGCAAAGTTAGCTAGCTTACAAATGGTGCTCAAATTCTAATACAACTTTGTTTATCTAGCCTAGCTATAGTTTGCCATATGACTTTTGTTTTTATATATTTAAATTAAATAATAAAGTTTGCTTACCTTAATAAATTGAAAATAACATGCTTATTGGTTGGCTATTTGCAAGTTCAACTACCGTCCTGTTGCATCTCCATAATTGAATGGCAGTTGGGTTTTGAATCAGAATGGCAGTTCAAATTTGAATTGACCAAAAGGTTCTATCTAGAGAGCCTTTTTATCTATGAGTGTATGCTTTTAGTTTGCAACAGCAGAGCTTTGTATGAACCTTGCAGTTTGCCAATCCGACATTGGCAGCAATGTTGCAAAATGCGAATTCGATCTCCCCCCTGGCAAAGATAGTTAATGGTGTCGGATGTCAGCTAGCCATTTTTCTGACCAGGTGAAATTATGCAGCATCATTAATGTGGACATGAATGTCAATGCAAAATAGCTCAAATAAATTTAAAGGGAGCTAGTTAGCTGTAACTTCAGAGTTTGATTTGACTGTGTTAGCTTTTGTTAGCTGTTGTTTGCTAAAATCCACATTACATTCAAGGCTATTTGCCTTCACTTGGTATACAGTGTCTTCGGAAAGTATTCAGACCCCTTGACTTTTTACACATTGTTACGTTACAGCCTTATTCTAAAATGTATTAAATAAATTAAAATCCTCAACAATCTACACACAACACACCATTATGACAAAGCAAAAACAGGTTTTTAGAAACACCTTCTTTACATAAGTATTCAGACCCCTTGCTAAAAGACTCGAAGTTGAGCTCAGGTGCATCCTGTTTACATTGATCATCATTGAGATGTTTTTACAACTTGATTTGTGTCCGCCTGTGGTAAATTTAATTGATTGTACATGATTTGGAAAGGCAGACACCTGTCTATATAAGGTCCCACAGTTGACAGTGCATGTCAGAGCAAAAACCAAGCCATGAGGTCGAAGGAATTGTCTATAGAGCTCCGAGACAGGATTGTGTTGATGTAACAGTTTAACTTTACGGCGTCCCCTCGCCCCGGGCGCGAACCAGGGACCCTCTGCACACATCAACAACGGTCGCCCACGAAGCATCGTTACCCATCGCTCCACAAAGGCTGCGGGGAACCACTACTTCTAGGTTTCAGAGCAAGTGACGTAACCGACTGAAAGGCTGCTAGCTCACACCACCACTAACTAGCTAGCCATTTCACATCCGTTACACTCACCCCCCTTTCGACCTCCTCCTTTTCCGCAGCAACCAGTGATCCGGGTCAACAGCATCAATGTAACAGTTTAACTTTACGGCGTCCCCTCGCCCCGACCCGGGCGCGAACCAGGGACGCTCTGCACACATCAACAACGGTCACCCACGAAGCATCGTTACCCATCGCTCCACAAAGGCCGCGGCCCTTGCAGAGCAAGGGGAACCACTACTTCTAGGTTTCAGAGCAAGTGACGTAACCGACTGAAAGGCTGCTAGCTCGCACCACCGCTAACTAGCTAGCCATTTCACATCCGTTACATTGAGACACAGATCTGGGGAAGGGTACCAAAACATTTCTGCAGCATTGAAGGTGCCCAAAAACACAGTGGCCTCCATCATTCTTAAATGGAAGAAGTTTGGAACCACCAAGACTAGAGCTGGCCGCCCAGCCAACCTGAGCAATCGGGGGAGAAGGGCCTTGGTCAGGGAGATGACCAAGAACCCGATGGTCATTCTGACAGAGCTCCAGAGTTCCTCTGTGGAGATGGGAGAACCTTCCAGAAGGACAACCATCTCTGCAGAACTCCAACAATCAGGCCTTTATGGTAGAGTGGCCAGACAGAAGCCACTCCTCAGTAAAAGGCACATGACAGCCCGCTTGGAGAATGCCAAAAGGCACCAAAAGACTCTCAGACCATGAGAAACAAGATTCTTTGGTCTGATGAAACCAAGATTGAACTATTTGGCCTGAATGCCAAGCATCATGTCTGGAGAGAACCTGGCACCATCCCTATGGTGAAGCATGGTGGTGGCAGGGACTGGGAGACTAGTCAGGATCGAGGCAAAGATGAATGGAGCAAAGTACAGAGAGCTCCTTGATGAAAATCTGCTCCAGAGCACTCAGGACCTCAGACTGAGGTGAAGGTTTACAACAACCCTAAGCACCCAGCCAAGACAACGCAGGAGTGGCTCCGGGACAAGTCTCTGAACGTCCTTGAGTGGCCCAGCCAGAGCCCAGACTTGAACCCGATCGAACATCTCTGGACAGACCTGAAAATAGCTGTGCAGCAATGCCCCCCATCCAACCTTAAAGAGCTTGAGAGGATCTGCAGAGAAGAATGGGAGGAACTCCCCAAATACAGGTGTGTCAAACTTGTAGTGTCATACCCAATTAGACTCGAGGCTGTAATCACTGCCAAAGGTGCTTCAACAAATTACTGAGTAAATGGCCTGAATACTAAAATGACTAAAAACCTGTTTTGCCTTTGTCACCAACGTGTATTGTGTGTAGATTGATGAGGGGGAAAAACAACTATTTAAACAATTTTAGATTAGTTAAGGCTTGTGGAAAATGTGGAAAAAGGGGTCTGCATATTCTCCTGAGGGCAGAACCTTTTTTTAGTTAAAGGGATCTTTAATCTCATCCGAAGAAGTAAAGGGTTCTTAATATAGAACCTCAAATTAATCTTTTTTCTAAGAGTGCTGGGTAAGCAGGAAAATTATTATAATAGTATACAGTATGGCTATTAATATCATGGATAGTCAATACTGATCATGTATACATTTTATTACTGACTCAATTAAGTTACTATTTTCTGACTCCTCTTCTTGATATCAATTTGATCAATAATGTTAGGATTTTCTTAACGTGTCTATATGTAGTGAATATTTTTTAATGTCTATTTTTCATTCATAACATTTATAAATAATGAAGAAGAAAAATCCACCTAGAAAAAAAATATATTCTTTAAAAAGAAAAACAATTCTGATGTATTTTTCTCTGAAATTTCTGTTTCAGAGAAATGTAAAGTATGTGTTGTTATTGCAGTTAGCTTTCTACCAATTTTGTATTTTCTTATTCATTGATTGGTTCACATTCTGCTATGGGAAGTAGAAAACATAAACAATACAACAAATATGTCATGTTGGTGGGTTGTTTTGGGTGTTGAAGAAAGTAGTTTTACACAATTTCAGGTATCTCTAACTTCTTTAGAAAATGTATAAATCCACAAGGTATATACCCAAATGCATTACACCAAATGAAATCAAATGTTGCATGATTCAAATAATATCCAATGTTTTCATTGGGTTAAAATACATTTTGAAAGTATAGGCTATTTTTATGGTTATCAACATATCCATATCTTTCCTCATGTTTGTCTTTAAATTACTTCAGTAATGCACTCTAACTTCCATGTGTCTTAACAAGCGCTTTCAAATGAATTGGACATGGACTTCGCGTTCATAAAGACACACTTTGAGTCAGCAAGTTCATATATCCACACATTGTATCAACACACCTATTTTTCAGATATGTCAGTCATGCTAGATGTAGACAATGTGTACTTATTTTGTGATGTAATGATGGATATCTGATGTGTGTCAGTTGCCTACAATTTTAGAGCAAATAAAATACAAAAAGTCTCAGATGATATCCTGTAATACGTCTCCACTTCGACTCGCACTCTCTCCCTACGCTGAGACATGACCATCAGTCCAGTAAAAAAAAAAAAAAAGTTATTTCAATTTATGCTCCAATGTGCTTCACAAGTAATAGGCTACAACAACTGACCTATTGCCAGTGTTATCATAGAGCATAGCTTTATACTCAAGTTTTGAAATATAAGGGACTCTTGATTATTTATAATAAGCAGTAGGCCTGTATGGAGAGAATCTGAGCTCTCTTATTATATATAAAAATAGGCAAATGCATGAAACAATCTTTATTTCCAGTCAATGTAAATAGCCTATAATTTTGGGTAATTTAATTTAATTGGAAATAGAACTTTGCCCTGTTCTTCTCCATCCATGCACTATAGTTATGCCCTATAGGCTATTGATAATGTAATTGATATCACACAATACATTGTACTTGATCTCCTGCGCCCAGCAGAGAATTGCACTCAGCTTGCATTTTGACTCATAAAGAGATCTGGACTAAGAAAAGGTTGGTGACCACTGTTCTAGTCTATTGTGATTATTACTGTTATATCAGGGTATTATGTTCTAGACTATATAGGCTGTGGCTGCCTATTGTGATTATTACTGTTATATCAGGGTATTATGTTCTAGACTATATAGGCTATGGCTGCCTATTGTGATTATTACTGTTATATCAGGGTATTATGTTCTAGACTATATAGGCTATGGCTGCCTATTGTGATTATTACTGTTATATCAGGGTATTATGTTCTAGACTATATAGGCTATGGCTGCCTATTGTGATTATTACTGTTATGTCAGGGTATTATGTTCTAGACTATATAGGCTATGGCTGCCTATTGTGATTATTACTGTTATATCAGGGTATTATAGGAAGGTAGTAGGCTACCTTCCTGCTGCTTCACGCTGAAACTGGCCTCTTTTTGCTGCCATTTTGGTTCTTTATGAAATCCAGAGGAACTAATCTCTTATCTAGTCATGAAATATTTGTACTATTGGTAGAAACAGTGTATCAGATCTCTAGAAACTCTCATTTATTCCTTACAGACGTTTTACTATCAGATACAACTCTTAACTCTTAGGGAGTTTTTCCTAGCCACCGTGATTCTACACCTGCATTTCTTGCTGTTTGGGGTTTTAGGCTGGGTTTCTGTACAGCACTTCGAGATATTAGCTGATGTACGAAGGGCTATATAAAATAAACTTGATTTGACTTGATATTATGTTCTAGACTATATAGGCTATGGCTGCCTATTGTGATTATTACTGTTATATCAGGGTATTATGTTCTAGACTATATAGGCCATGGCTGCCTATTGTGATTATTACTGTTATATCAGGGTATTATGTTCTAGACTATATAGGCTATGGCTGCCTATTGTGATTATTACTGTTATATCAGGGTATTATGTTCTAGACTATATAGGCCATGGCTGCCTATTGTGATTATTACTGTTATATCAGGGTATTATGTTCTAGACTATATAGGCTATGGCTGCCTATTGTGATTATTACTGTTATGTCAGGGTATTATGTTCTAGACTATATAGGCTATGGCTGCCTATTGTGATTATTACTGTTATATCAGGGTATTATGTTCTAGACTATATAGGCTATGGCTGCCTATTGTGATTATTACTGTTATATCAGGGTATTATGTTCTAGACTATATAGGCTATGGCTGCCTATTGTGATTATTACTGTTATATCAGGGTATTATGCTTTATTCCCCTAGTCTATTAATTATATGCCTATTGTTTATAATGTGTAGGTCTATGTGAGTTGCATGTTAAATGTAAGAGTCATGGACTATTTGGTCTGTAATGCGGAATCACCTTTGTTGTGTGCGATCGATTACAGTAAGGTTTAGGGTAGGCTATGCTTTTATGATAATTTGGGCACTCAAATCATAATTACATTTTGTCCCACCAACGTTTTTGCTGGCCCTGCCATTAAGGGATTTCTGCCCACGCTACTGATTCAGTCGTGTATCTTTCTTGAATGTACACCCTTGGTTTCTAATAAGCCTATCGCCATGGATATTTGTCAAGATTTGTTACTGTTATAACATTTGTGTATTCGGCGCATGTGACAAAGAAAATGTGATTTGATTTGAATAGGCAAGTCGTTTTTGCTGAGTCGATCTAAGAAAGTCTTAAATGTGAACATGCCATTGCATCATTTGTGGTAGCATTATGAATGTCATTCACCATCATAGCTCAATATGGTTTGATTTACAAAGCTTGTTCCACTTCTTTTATGATTTTTCACCTGCAGTAACCCTCCCCTCAGTCCTCCAAAGCCCAACCGAAGTAATATTTAGGATGGAACTAGAAGCTACAGTGTTCCTTTAAATGTGAGAACAATTTCTTAGATGTCTAACTTCAAAGTCAGTATAGAACATTTTTGGAGAAATGTATATTTTATGCTTTGTGTCCTTGAGTATTCATGAATGTTTTTCATTCATTTAATTTGCATTGTACATATCACATTTCAGGTAGTCCGTCACAATTTATATTAAAAGAATGGATACCTAATCAACATCACGTAATTTCATAGTGCAAATGGGAAATTTGAATAAACGGTTTTGTTTTACTGATTCACAAAAAGTGCACTCTTTAAGAGCAATTCCGCCACTTTTCAACCTCATATTCATTATCAACTCCAGCACCACACTAGTGTGAAAACTTCTAGTTTCTATGATCTGTGGTTAAAAAGATGAGAAGAAAATGCTTCTCTGACATCATAGGGTAGGATTCAAAGTAAGAAAAACAGTGATTTTCAAAACCTGCAATGTGTTTTAGCCAGAGAGAGGGTGTTTTCTTGACTGAATGTGTTTTAGCCAGAGAGAGGGTGTTTTCTTGACTGAATGTGTTTTAGCCAGAGAGAGGGTATTTTCTTGACTGAATGTGTTTTAGCCAGAGAGAGGGTATTTTCTTGACTGAATGTGTTTTAGCCAGAGAGAGGGTATTTTCTTGACTGAATGTGTTTTAGCCAGAGAGAGGGTATTTTCTTGACTGAATGTGTTTTAGCCAGAGACTTGACTGAATGTGTTTTAGCCAGAGAGAGGGTGTTTTCTTGACTGAATGTGTTTTAGCCAGAGAGAGGATATTTTCTTGACTGAATGTGTTTTAGCCAGAGAGAGGGTATTTTCTTGACTGAATGTGTTTTAGCCAGAGAGAGGGTATTTTCTTGACTGAATGTGTTTTAGCCAGAGAGAGGGTGTTTTCTTGACTGAATGTGTTTTAGCCAGAGAGAGGGTGTTTTCTTGACTGAATGTGTTTTAGCCAGAGAGAGGGTATTTTCTTGACTGAATGTGTTTTAGCCAGAGAGAGGGTATTTTCTTGACTGAATGTGTTTTAGCCAGAGAGAGGGTATTTTCTTGACTGAATGTGTTTTAGCCAGAGAGAGGGTATTTTCTTGACTGAATGTGTTTTAGCCAGAGACTTGACTGAATGTGTTTTAGCCAGAGAGAGGGTGTTTTCTTGACTGAATGTGTTTTAGCCAGAGAGAGGATATTTTCTTGACTGAATGTGTTTTAGCCAGAGAGAGGGTATTTTCTTGACTGAATGTGTTTTAGCCAGAGAGAGGGTATTTTCTTGACTGAATGTGTTTTAGCCAGAGAGAGGGTGTTTTCTTGACTGAATGTGTTTTAGCCAGAGAGAGGGTGTTTTCTTGCTCCCCACGACCGCAAATCTTATAGTGTTTGAAAATCACAGTTAATTTTTTTTTTTTTTTTATGTTGAAGATGTCATTGGGTATAACTTTATATTTGTTTCTACAAAACATAGAAATGTGCTGTTTTCACATATGTAGACATTGGTATTGTGCTGGAGATAATGAAAATTAGGTTGAAAAGTGGTTTAATTCCCTTTAAGTGTTTGTTTTCAGAGTAAAAAATGTTTCAAAGGTAACTTCTAATACTTCATGTCTGTCTTAGTTCTTCAGAGTGTATAGTTTGTAAGTCTGATTTCCCATTGATATGTAATGGCTGCTTAGGCTTCTCAGTCAGTCATGTGAAAATTCTTAACTGCCATGGTATGATTTTTTAAATTATCCTATCAAATCATCAAAAGATGATAGGTGGGTAAACATTATGGTAGACAAAATATAGTGAAATATTGAGGGATGTCATTCAGTGTGGGGTTAGATCTTATCATTAGCACTTTTATGTCTAAGAAAAAAACATGATTCTATCACTAACGAAAACAGTATGATGATCATTACTGAGAAGTAGATGTTAACAGGCTTAAAGTTTTTTTAATGGACCAAAGATACCTGCAACCTGTTGTTGACGTCTATAATAAATCACAGATATACAATTCCTTCAGAAAAGGTTCATACCCCTAGACTTATTTCACATTTTGTTGTGTTACAGCCTGAATTATAAATTGGTTAAATATAATTTTTGTCTCACCCATCTACATCTACAGAAAATACCCCATAATGACAGTGAAAACATGTTTTTAGAATTGTAGCAGATTTATTGAAAATGAAATACAGATATATCTCATTTGCATAATAAGTATTCACACCCCTGTGTCAAAACATGTTTGCATCACCGTTAGCAGTGATTACAGCTGTGAGACTTTCTGGGTAAGTCTCTAAGAGCTTTGCAAACCTGGATTGTACAATATTTGCACAATATTTACAACATTCTTCAAGCTCTGTCAAGTTGGTTATTGATCATTGCTATACAGACATTTTCAAGTCTTGCTATAGATTTTCAAGACGATTTTAAGTCAAAACTGTAATTAGGCCACTCAGGAACACTCAACGTCATTTTGGTAAGCAACTCCAGTGTATATTTGGTCTTGTGTTTTAGGTAATTTAGGTGAATTTGTCTCCCAGTGTCTGTTGGAAAGCAGCTTAGCTTTATTCTGTATCTTTTAATCCTAAAAAACTCCCTCGTCCTTGCTGATGACAAGCATACCCATAACATGATGCAGCCACCACTATTCTTGAAAATATGAAGAGTGGTACTCAGTGATGTGTTGTGTTGGATTTGCCCCAAACATAACGTTTTGTATTCAGGACATAAATGGCATTTTTTTGCCACATTTTTTGCAATTTTTCTTTAGTGCTTTATTGCAAACAGGATGTATGTTTTGGAATATTTGTATTCTTTACGAGCTTCCTACTTTTCACTCTGTCATTTAGGTTAGTATTGTGGAGTAACTACAATGTTGTGGATCCATCATCAGTTTTAGCCATTAAACTCTGTAACTGTTTTAAAGTCACCATTGGCCTAATGGTGAAATCTCTAAACGGTTTCCTTCCTCTCCGGCAACGGAGTTAGGAAGGACACCTGTATCTTTGTTGTGACTGGGTGTATTGATACACCATCCAAAGTGTGATTAATAACTTCACCATGCTCAAAGGGATATTCAATATCGGTTTATTTTTATCCATCTACCAATAGGTGCCCTTCTTTTCAAGGCATTGGAAAACCTCCCTGGTCTTTGTGGTTGAATCTGTATTTGAAATTCACTGCTCGACCTAGGGATCTTACAGCTAATTGTATGTGTAGGGTATAGAGATAAGGTAGTCATTCAAAAATCATGTTAAACACTATTATTGTACACAGAGTGAGTCCATGCAACTTATTATGTGACTTGTTAACCAATGTTTTACTCCTGAACTTATTTAGGCTTACCATAAAGGGGTTGAATACTTATTGTGTCACGCCCTGATCTGTTTCACCTGTCTTTGTGATTGTCCCCACCCACCTCCAGGTGTCACCCGTCTTCCCCATTATTCCCAGGGTATTTATTCCTGTGTTCTCTGTTTGTCTGTTGCCAGTTTGTCTTGTCAAGTCAACCAGCGTGTTTTTTCTGTGCGCCTGCTTTTTCCTTGTCTCTGTTTTTCTAGTCCTCCTGGTTTTGACCTTTTGCCTGACCTGACACTAAGCCCACCTGCCTGACCATTTAGCCTACCCTGACCTTGAGCCTGCCTGCCGCCCTGTACCGTTTGGAACTCTGACCTGTTAAATGAACTTTTGCCAGTCCTTGACCTGCCCCTTGTTGTTTAATAAATATCAGAGACTCAAACCATCTGCCTCCTGTGTCTGCATCTGGGTCTTGCCCTGTGTCGTTATAGTACGAACTGGCCATGACTGACCCAACAGACTCAGACCTGCTCCGTCACACTGTTTCCCTGCAGGGAGCCACCATTAAACAGAACCTTATGGAAGGGTTCCAATCTCTTGCGGAACGCCACGACCAGGGGTTCAAGGTCGTTAATGGAGCAGTTCTGTGAATTATCTCACAGGCAGTGAGACCAGTGGTGGGTTTTTTCAGCCTACCCCGGTTCCCCGAGAACCCAGCTTACATCCTCTGGAGCGATATGCTGGGGATCCTGGAACCTGCCGGGCGTTTCTTTCCCAGTGCTCCCTTATTTTTGAGCTACAGACATCTTTGTTCCTTTCGGATCGGTCGAAGATAGCGTATCTTATTATGCTAATGTCTGGAAGGGCGCTCTCCTGGGCTACAGGTGTTTGGGAGCAACAATCCGTTGTTTGCTATAATCTGGAGGATTTATGGCGGAGGTGAGGAAGGTGTCCGATTCTCCAGTGCCCGGGAGAGAGGCGGCCCGAAAACTACTGAAATTATATCAGAACTTCGCACCTTGGCCGCCGAGAGTGCCTGGAATCCGTGTTCGATACCATCCTTTACGGACTATCAGAGGAGATAAAAGACGAGCTAGCAGCTTGGGAGTTACCTTTGGACCTCGATTCCCTCATCGCCCTTACCATTATGACTGATGGGCATCTACGGGAACACAGGAGTGAGAGGAGGTCGGGTCTCGGTAACACTCATTCATCGGCTGCTGCTTGCTCACCTCTGAAGGAACCCGGACGTCCCAAAAGGCTGCATTTCTGAGAAGATCCGAAGCCATCCGAGTTCCCTCGAGAATCATCGGCGACGGGTGAGTCGGATACACTGGAACCTATTAAACTGTGCAGAGTTAGATTATCGCCTAGGTAACGTTCATGTAGGCTAAGCTCCAACAGTTGACTGTATTGTGGTGCTGCGTGGCATTACATAGCCACCTGCCCAGTAAAGAGACCTGACTCATTAGTTGGTACGAGTACACTGGTGAGCCAGACTGGGAATTCTCTAATTCCCATTACCCCGTTCTCCTTTTTTTATGATCCTGCTGTGGGGAGACCAGTCTAAGTCTCTTCGGGGGTTCATTGACTATGGGGCAGATGAGAGTTTTATGGACGCTACCCTGGTATCGGAACTAGGTATCCCCACTCAACTCCTCTACGTTCCCATGGACGCCAGGGCACTGGACGGCCGCTCCATTGGAAGAGTCACACACAGCACAGTTCCCATTTAATATGCGTGTATCTGGAAATCACACTGGGTATCTGGAAATCACATTGAGTCTTCCCGCGTTCCTGTTGTTTTGGGATTTTCTTGGCTCCAGAAGCACAACCCCGATATTGACTGGATCACGGGTTCAATCCTGGGTTGGAGCCCATTCTGTCACTCACATTGCCTGAAGGTGGTGCAGCCTCCCCTGGAACGTCCACCTCCAGGTTTAAGTACGGCCTCGGATTTGTCTGCCATTCCCGCAGAGTACCATGACCTGAAGGTTTTCATTAAGGCTCGTGCTACTGACCTCCTCCCGGGCACCACACCGACTCGAGGCCGGCTATATTCCGTGTCTGGCCCTGAGACCAAGGCCATGGAGGAGTACATTGAGGACTCTCTGGCTGCTGGGAGCATTCACCCTTCTGCCGGCGCAGGGTTCTTCTTTGTGGGAAAGAAGGATAAGACCCTGCGTCCATGTATTGATTACTGGGGCCTCAATG
Organism: Salvelinus alpinus; assembly: GCF_045679555.1. Classification (NCBI taxonomy): domain Eukaryota; kingdom Metazoa; phylum Chordata; class Actinopteri; order Salmoniformes; family Salmonidae; genus Salvelinus; species Salvelinus alpinus. The sequence continues at coordinate 57,704,055 of NC_092088.1, read as the reverse complement.
ACATCACGGTCAAGAATCGTTACCCTCTACCACTCCTCTCCTTGGCTTTCAAACCTCTCCAGGGGGCTACCATCTTTTCCAAACTGGACCTTCGGAATGCATACCACCTTGTTCGGATACGCGAAGGAGACGAGTGGAAGATGGCCTTCAACACTGCCAGTGGACACTATGAGAACCTGGTCATGCCGTTTGGACTCACCAACGCTCCCATTGTTTTCCAGGCCCTGGTCAACGATGTGCTCCGATTCATGTTGAATTGTTTTGTCTACCTCAACGACATCCTGGTTTTCTTTCGTTCTCCCCAAGAACATGTTCTCCATGTTGTACAATTCCTTCAGCGCCTCCTGAAGATTCAGTTGTTTGTAAAAGCAGAGAAGTGAGAGTTCCACTGCTCCACTATCTCCTTTCTGGGATACGTCATCGCTGAAGGGAATGTCCAGATGGATCCGGAAAAGGTGAGAGCGGTGGTGGACTTACAGAAAGTCCAACAATAAATGGGCGTTTGGTTATATAACAGCAAAAACGTAATTTGCACAGAAGTAGCTAGCCAGTTATGCTAACGTTAGCTAGCTAACCATCCTGATGGTAGTGGATAGGTTCTCCAAAGCTGCTCATTTCATCCCTCTCCCCAAGTTACCGTCAGCCAAGGAGATGGCCCAGCTGATGCTGCAGCACGTCTTCCGAATCCATGGACTCCCGATCAACATTGTCTCTGATCGGGGTCCTCGGTTCTCATCCCGATTCTGGAAGGCGTTCTGCACCCTTATCGGGTCGTCGGCCAGCCTGTCCTCCGGGTTTCATCCCCAATCCAACGGCCAGCCGAAGAGAGCCAATCAAGACATGGAAACGACACTTCGGTGTCTCGTCTCTAGTAACCCCACCACCTGGAGCCAGCAACTGGTCTAGGTGGAGTATGCTAGGAACACTCTTCCCTGCTCGGCCACTGGATTCTTTCCCTTCGAGTGCTCCATGGGGTATCTACCTGGAGCAAGAAGTAGAAGTCAACATACCCTCACCCCAGATGTTCATCCGCCGCTGTCGGCGTACCTGGAAAAGCGCTCGGTCGGCTCTTCTTAAGACCACCTCCAGGTACCAGCGACAAGCGGAGCACCACCGGACTCCGGCTCCCCACTATCGTCTCGGGCAAAGGGTAAGGCTGTCAACGCAGGACCTGCCCCTCCGGGTGGAGTGCCGCAAACTTTCCCCCCCGTTTCATTGGTCCTTTCCCCATCTCTAGAGTCCTTAGTCCCACTGCTGTTTGTCTGCTGTTACCCCGTACCCTCCGTATACACCCTACTTTTCATGTGTCCAGGATTAAGCCCTTGTCGACCACGGGCAGGGGTTTCCAGTACCTGGTTGACTGGGAGGGTTATGGCCCGGAGGAGAGGTGCTGGGTTCCGGCTAAAGACATCCTGGACCAGGCCCTCATCGCCAACTGTCACCGCCGGGCACCCTGATCAACCAGGTATGCACCCTGGTAGGACACCAAGTGGCGCCCCTAGGGGGGGGGGGGTACTGTCACACCCTGATCTGTTTCCATGTTTTTGTGATTGTCTCCACCCACCTCCAGGTGTCACTCATCTTCCCCATTATTCCCAGGGTATTTATTCCTGTGTTCTCTGTTTGTCTGTTGCCAGTTTGTCTTGTCATGTCAAGTCAACCAGCGTGTTTTTTCCGTGCTCCTGATTTTTCCTTGTCTCTGTTTTTCTAGTCCTCCTGGTTTGGACCTTTTGCCTGCCCTGACACTAAGCCCGCCTGCCTGACCATCAGCCAGCCCTGACCTTGAGCCTGCCTGCCGCCCTGTACCGTTTGGAACTCTGACCTGTTTAATGAACTTTTGCCTGTCCTCGACCTGCCTCTTGCCTGCCCCTTGTTGTTTTAATAAATATCAGAGACTCGAACCATCTGCCTCCTGTGTCTGCATTTGGGTCTCGCCCTGTGTTGTTATATTTTGACTTAAAATATTTCAGCTTTTTGGTTTTTTATTCATTCGTAAACATTTCTAAAAATACAATTCCACTTTTACATTATGGGGTATTGTGTATAAGCCAGATACACATTCTCAGTTTAATACATTTTAAATTCAGGCTGTAACACAATAAAGTGTTAAAAAAGTAAAGGGGTGTGAATACTTTCTGAAGGCACTTTTTTTTAAACAATTAGCATTTAAGTTTTATCTCTCCCTTCAGTTATCTCTTCTTTTTGTGATCACTTTATTGTATGACTCCATAACACATAAGCTAATTTGGAATTTGAAACTGGATTGATTGATACATTACTTTAAAACAACCTCTCTACAGCACCCAGTATATTGTCCTATACATTCACTGTGGAATGTTGGTTTTTGAGGGTTGTAATTGCCAAACAAAGTCCATCCATTGTCAGAACATTTTGATTAAGCTCTTCTCCAGTAGCCTATTTAGTGCTACTTTAGAAAACAGAAATCTTCATGTTCTACTATGGAGAACTGAATATAATCATTAAATCTGCATTTGTTGTGTGTAAGTTAGCCAAATGTGTCAAGCTATAAACTAATAGGCCTTTAAACAATACTGTATTAATAAATGCTACTAATAGTCAGCTGGCATATGTAAACGCAAGTTAAAATTTGTAATTCGTTTGAAATTCAACCTATTTTAGCCAAATATTGTTGTCAAATAGATGGGGCATTGTGGTCCAACGCATTACAGGGCAATATTTCAGCATCCGAACTGACTCCAAAAGGATTAACATGATCTCGCTGAAGTTCAAATGATGTCTCCATTATACCAATTTCACACGAAATGCTTAGATGATAATAATTCTATTATACATTTGGACTGTAAGTGAATATCACACACATGTACTGTGTATATATATGTGTATATATACAGTAGCCCATATATACTGTATTTGACAGCACTATATATATGGTTCATTCTACAGAAGTGATTCAAATTGCTATCCACAATCAAAGAAACTATTTTAAAAACACAGGAAAATAACTGATGTCTTTATTGTCACATACACCAGATAGGTGCAGTAAAATATATTGTTTTACAGCGTCAGCCATAGTAGTATGGCACCCCTGGAGCAAATTAGGGTTAAGTGCCTTGCTCAAGGGCACATCAACAGATTTTTTTTACCTTGTTAGCCCAGGTATTCGAACCAGCGACCATTCGGTTACTGGCCCAACACTCTAACCGCTAGCCCTTAATTAAAACATTAAAAGACTAGAATAAGGCACCATAGAACCGATTCCAATCCAAGTGCCAATGCGTTTGTCAAACTCCAGGCAGTGCTATAGTCAGATGACATGAAAATATATATCTTTGGCCACACACCCCAGTGGTGGGTTTGTCATTGAAAAACGTAAACATATGCAGAAAAGTACCTAATACCTAAGGTAAAATATGGTGGTGGATCTTTGATGTTATGGGGAAATGCCAACTTCCACAGGTCCTGGGGCCCTTGTTAACGTCAATGGCATCATGAACATTACCAAGTATTTAGACATTTTATCCAAAAACCTGGTTGCCTCTGGCAGGAGGCTGACACTTGGCAGCAAGTGGATCTTCCAGCAAGACATTAACCCAAAGTTTACTGAAACCATCCACTACGTGCAAAGCATTGAGCAACAAAGTTGAAGGAAAACTTACAGAAAGTCCAACAATAAACGGGCGTTTGGTTATATAACAGCAAACACGTAATTTGCACAGAAGTAGCTAGCCAGTTATGCTAACGTTAGCTAGCTAACCAAATGAGAACGCTTAGCTGAATCCCTCTAGAATCAACACAATGATTTTAGCTGACGTTAATCAGAACAGAACTTCCATTCCATTTAGCTGTTTTTGGTGTAGTTTTCAGGTCAAAAGATTAAACAAATGATCCAAAAGTTGCCTACTGTAGCAGCTTGTGACTAGTTCATGTTGAACATGCATAAGAAGTAAGCCTAGGCTAGATCGAATAGTTACATTAAGTTTTATATCAGATCTGGCTGAGATGTTATTGTCTGAGAATATGGTTTTTTGTGTGATTTCTAACACTATAATAAAAATAGATATTATACAACCTAATGGAATTTTAAATTAAAACATCTTATTTCTATTATTTTACATTTACATGTACAGTTTAGTAATTTAGCAGACGATCTTATCCAGAGGAACTTAGTAGTGTGTGTATACATTTTCATACTCTCTGCATTGTTGAGAAGGGCCCGTAAGTAAGCGTTTCACTGTTAGTCTATATCTGTTTTTTATGAAGCATGTGACAAATAACATTTGATTTGATTTAATCTTTAATTAGGTTCAAATTTGAATTCGTTATAAAATTGTGATTAATGGTAGTTAACTACAGACAAATATTGTTATCGTTTGACAGCAGGGTAACTCGAGTTAACTTTTTGTAATTTTAATGCACTCATTTTTTTTTACAATTAATTGCGCGTTGAAAATAAAATACATAATCTATAGACTACGGCTTAAAAACAACGCGATGTCAAAACAAGTTGACATTGAGGTCAAGTTGACATTGTGCTTTATCAATATACCTGTTTTGGCATAACGTTAGCCCTACTTTGGACAAAATCCAAGAGGTCAATAATTATTGTAGGCTTCTTGTATAAAAATCGGCAAATCAATTGTTGCCTTCCTTCCTTCTTTGAGCCAAAGACACAAGACCCTCGCGGTTTGTGTCGTCTATTCATGCAGGTGTGTTGTCTGTATTACAGGCCTCTTATTTTTATTTAACTAGGCAAGTCAGCTAAGAACAACGTATTATTTACAATGACGGCCTACACCAGCCAAACCCGGACGACGCTGGGTCAATTGTGCGTCCGCCCTTTGGGACTGCCAATCACGTGTTACAGCCTGGATTCGAACCTGGGTGTCTGTAGTGACGCCTCTAGCACTGAGATGCAGTGCCTTAGACCGCTGCGTCACTCAGGAGCCATCAGCAATCATCCAATGTTACATGACAAGTAATCCAGTAAATCCTTGCAGAACAATTGGTTTTACAATGTCTAACCCAGAGGCAATGCTATGTCTAACCCAGAGGCAATGCTATGTCTAACCCAGAGGCAATGCTATGTCTAACCCAGAGGCAATGCTATGTCTAACCCAGAGGCAATGTAAGATTCCCAAATATGAAGCTTATATTTCTACTTTTTCTGTCCTCTGTCGTGAGGCAGAGGACACATAAAGAAGCCTTTATGTGCGAACTTCGCGGGAGTAGGGATAGCATTGATTTTTCGACTTTAAAACCATTTGAATTTTGTAGCCAACTATTTATATTGAAAAGCTTTTATCTGGCTATACGTTGTGTACTGTTTCTAGATATTGTTTAAGGCAAATAATTGTTTAAGGCAAAGCTATACTCTGGAATATCTTCCTGATAAGCAGTTTGTTTGTTTTCTTTAACTACTGTAGTAGCACTCACGTTTAGGCTGTATCAATTGAATAACGGAGGAATTATTTAAACTGATCCATAATAACAATGTATCTAAAGTGTTTTGTGAACGTATCTAAAATGTTTGACCTTTCTCGAGAATATAGGAGCTTGGAACAGTTACATTCTGATATCGTTAGCCTATGCTCTAGTAGAAATGCAATAATGCATGTAAATTTTGGAGGAACATGACCAAAGTAGTCAACAATATTACTTTTATTAATGTGCTATATGAACAACAAACATAATAATGATTACTCCAAGATAGAGGTATTTTCATGCACACTGGCAGTAGACTAATATTGCACGCGTTGTAGAACTAAAACAGTAGCCTACTTCTATCAATGTGGTGCGCTATTATCCATATAATAGGGAAACATATTTGTATTGATACGGTTTAAGTGAATAAATCCTCAAAATAATTGTTATATTCACAGGTTCACACATGTTCGTGTAGCCATGTTCAGACAGCCCACACCATCAGCAGCATATTGCTTGACGCCAGAACAATGCATGCCTCACGGTCCAACTTGTTTATGTTTTGTAAAGTGCCAACGACATGGATATAAAATAATCCTGAACACAGGGAGAATATTATTGTTTCTATCCATTTTCTATAGCATATAAGACACAGGCCCTGCCCTTTGTGTGATGTCGTGCTGTTCTCGTCACATCAAAGTTCCAATGCACCATTCTGAGGGTTTATTTCATTGTATTTGCTAATATGGTTTCACTTTCTCTACGTTTTTGTCTTCAACAACCTTTCTAAACATTAGGGTACGAGCCCCCGAAACAGGCCTACTCCCACATTTAGCTCCTGGCTACTCTTGAGTCTGTGTAGCCTATGCCTTTGCCATTAGGCCTATTTTTTGGGGGGACATAGGCCTAGAAATTAAATGAATGATTGAACGGGAATGTTCGTTTTGAATAGTGTATGAAAAATAGGCCTATACTCTCAGAAAAAAAAGTTATATCTAGGGTTTTTTGGCCGTCCACATAGGATAGCCCTTTGAAGAACCCTTTTTGGTTCCAGGTAGAACCCTTTTGAGTTCCATGCAGAACCCTTTCCACAGAGGGTTCTACATGGAACCCAAAAGAGTTCTACCTGAAACGAAAAAGGGTTCTACCTGGAACCAAAACCGGTTATCCTATAGGGACAGCCGAAGACGCCCTCGGTACCCTTTTTTTAAGAGTGTATATGTGGTCCAATCACTCAAAGAAATGTGATCTGCACATATTAACCCAACACTTTCGGACTACTTTTGAGTCCATTATTACACTTTTATTTGTACCCTATATGTTACACTTTTTGTGTGAGGCTTGGGTTAGTTATAGACCTATTCGGTCCTTAAACGTGACATTAACCCTAAATCATCCCTGCCTTACCCTAAACCCTGCAGATAGGGTGGAATCATTGTAATATAGTCCAAAATAAATTACATGAATATGTCGCTTCTGTCCAAATGGTTGTATAACAAAACAGGCCTATAGCTCTACACTGTAGAGATATTGTGAGAGCTTCATTTATTTGGTCAATTAAAAAAAAATGTGTCATGTATTTTGGGTGTAATTGGGCTATGACCATTTTGTACGATTTTGTTCTAACAAAACACAATGAATTTATGTGTATGTGAATACAATATTTGAACATTATAAATGAATAGGCATAGATATTAAGTAAATTGTAGCATATTGCTTTGACATTAAGAATAGCTGTATGCGTTGCCTCTCAGAAACACGAACTGTACGCCATGTCACCCCACGTCATTGTTATTAATGAATGGGAAATGCGGACATCGATCCTTTCACTGCAGTTGAATCATATGCCATGCTTATCGAACACTCTCCACACATTGCACATTTCAATTGAATTTACACTATTTATTATTTATCTTTATTATGTATATTTTATCCACAGAAATATTAATTATTGAAGCGTAATTGCTCCCAGAACAAATTACCCTATCCTGCCTATTTCAATAATTAGAAAATAATTCCTTAGGTTACTTGGGCTGATTGTCTTCACAGAATTTTTTTTTTTTTTTTGGGACAAGCATAACATATTATATTTATTTAGATTTAGCCCTTCACCTTGTTAGATTCAGCAACAATATCGGACTATTGGATAGGATATGGGATGCTGTTATGGTGTAGACGCCCAATTTTATGTGAATTTGCACTTTTTTCATGCAAGCATAAAAATGTGCTTATTTGTTTATGTTGATAAAACAAGGCTACATACATTAGGAACACCTTCCTAATGTTAAATTGCACCCGTTTTTGCCTTTAGAACAGCCTCAATTCGTTGGGGCATGAACTCTACAAGGTGTCGAAAGCGTTCCACAGGGATGCTGGCCCATGTTGACTCCAATGCTTCATAGTTGTGTCAATTTGGGTGGATGTCCTTTGGGTGGTGGACCATTGTTGTTGAGCCTGAAAAACCCAGCAGTGTTGCAGATCTTGACACATTCAAACCGGTGTGCATGGCAGCTATACTATTTCCCATTCAAAGGCACTTAAATCCTTTGTCTTGCCCATTCCCCCTCTGAATGGCATACATACACGTCTCAATTGTCTCAAGGCTTAAATCCTTCTTTAACCTGTCTCTCCCCTCCATCTACACTGACTAAAGTGGATTTAACAAGTTACATCAATAAGGGATCATAGCTTTCAACTGGTTTCACCTGGTCAATCTGTAATGGAAAGAGCAGGTGTTCCTAATGTTTTGTACACTCAGTCTAGTTTTCCTCTGTCTATAGCGTGTCTGAATGTATAACAGTAGGCCTACATTAGGTTTGTGTTGTTCTTTCATTCATGATAGCAAACTTATTGCAAACTTGTAATGTCTTACACTTTAATCAAGTTAATGTTTTTCATACAGCAACAAAAACAGACAATACTCACATTAGGTAGGCCTATTCTAACAACAAAAAGTGCAAAACTTTGAAATAACATTTACCAAAAAAATCGTCAACATCGAAAATATAACGTTGTTAAATAAATAAAACTATAGTATTCCCAATAAAGGAAAGAAATCTGTCAAATGTTAGGCCAAAATGTGTCAAATGTAGCCTAATTGTTATTTGTTATGTTAATCAGCGCATTTACCAGTATTAATAGGCTACTATTTTGCTAGTAAATAGGCCTATTGGGCAATGAAAGCTTAACTGCTTATTACAATAACAACGCTGGATGTCATTTATTTGGATCAGCGTTTGCCAAACTGTGGTACTGTAAGCCTACCCCAGCGCTACGCAATCCAGATTCAGGAAGTAGATTATCATTGATGATCTTGTTGTTGTATTTATTTGAATAGGCATAGGCTAGGCTATATCAAACCATTTGTATAGGCCTAGGCTATATCAAACTATTTGTATAGGCCTAGGCTATATCAAACTATTTTTCTCAGAATGTGAGGTGGAATCCTAAGGTAGGCTAAATTACAGTTGAGTAAAGTCCTAATTTACAGAATAAAGTAGCACAAAATGGGCAATAGCAAAGGGTCAGTAGACATGTTTGTAATTTTGTCAGGGCAATAGCTATAGGACGCTGGTAGGCCTTATACATCGTAATTTGGGTTTAATTATGATAGGTAGACGTGACTAAGAAAACATTGGGAACCACTGATTTAGAAGTGAAATTCTATATTGGTGTGGATATTATAGGCTACGTCGGTTTGCCAAATTTGTACTTGATGTAGCCTAATAAAAGTAAATGATCAGACAATTAAAGGGATGTATTGCAGGCCTGAATAAGTAGCCTATAATACCGTATCAAGCATGACAAGGTTCAAGACAAGAGGAACTGGTTTTAACGAGAAACTGAAACTTCAAGTGCTTTATATGAAAGATGGAAACAAATGCGAACAAAGGGTCAGTTATTATGGCATGCTATTATAAGAGGAGGCCTGCACTGTCATGCACTGTTGTATCTTATAATCTACATGCGCTCATTATGGCTCGATCAACAAAACAGAGGACAAAATAGGCTATAATTAACTTATGAGTACACACTTAAAACTCCACTTCTCTCTAAAATGTGTTGCATACATTACAGATACAGCAGTAGCCTAGATTGGAGTCTATAGAAGGAGAACCTGAGAAGACATAACTTGTAGGCTTTTGTTTTATCCCGCGTGTCTTATTAACCCTGATCTTTATAAGGCGTTTTCCCAAAAAACTATTTCTAAATTAATTATTATATGACTAATGAATAATGATTTATGTTTTTTCTTCAATACTGATGAATACACTGACAATAAAATGTAAATACAGTGTTTAATAAATAGCCTACCAAACATAAATAAACGATTCAAAGAATTACAATCTTTGTACAAGATATAAATAGCCCGAAATATTGTTACATTTGGCAAGTCTAGTTACAGTTTAAACCCCACAGGTAACGACTTTTGTCCCTTTAACGCAAAAATAATAAATCGTTGCACTTCAGGATACATAGCCTAATATGGCCATATTTGCTTTGTGGATGTGTCGTTTCTGACCTAATTAGTGATCACTGTTTGTTTACCCCTATAATTGCCATTTCTATGGTGCTTTTATTTGTCCTTCCCATGTTGTAGTTGTGTCATCAATTTAAGAAAGCATTTGGAGTGACCCTCTTTTGATGTGACAACATTCCTGGAAACCCGCTAGAAACTCCCGGTGAAAAAGACGGTAGGGACGTTCGAAGTGAGTCCGAGAGCAGTGTTTGTGGGGAGCTCGTGGGTACACCGTAGCCTTGCGCGCTCTGCTGGAGATGCGGTGGCTGGTGCTGACTCCCTGAGACAAAGTAGCCACTATGTCCGGATAATAGACTAGACGTGCTTACACCGTAACTGTTTGACAAGCCCAGAGCACCGACAGATCCACTTAGATGGCGCGTAAGGTCCCCATTACTCAGCTGGTCCACCCCGGGGAGTAGGGACCCATACGCGTGCCCTTGGTTCAGAAATCCTGCTGATGATCCATTGTAATGGGGATGGTGCAATGATAAAAACGGCGAGATTTGCCAATACAGAGGGTTGTTTGCCCTGTCGTTTATTCCCAAACCAAGAGGCGAGAAGCGCATTCCACGTTTCATCGCCAACTTGCCTCTGGAGGTAGCAGAACGTCTCCGAAGTTTCCCCGTAGTTCCACCAATAAATACATCATCGCTCGAAGGGTCCAACATCCAGTAGTTCCCTTTGCCCGGGTCGTCGTAATGCCTTGGCACTTTCACAAAACACTTATTGAGGCTCAGGTTGTGTCGGATAGAGTTTTGCCAGCCTTGCTTGTGCTCCCGGTAATATGGAAAGTTCTTCATAATAAACTCATAGATACCGTTCAGAGTCAGCCTCTTCTCCGCACTCTGTCTGATAGCCATCATAATCAAGGCGTTGTAGCTGAATGGCGGTTTATCATATTTCCCATTTTTGCTAGGCTCTGTCGCCCGCAAGGTACCCTCGTCTTCCTCCTTTTGTTTCTCCCGGTCCAAAGGTGCAGATTCCATATCAGGATCCAGGGATTTTTCCGAATCAGACCCCGAAGAAGCAGTGTTTTTTTCCGGGAGCACCGAGTCCTGTTTGTCACATTTTGAGGGAAGCAGCAGACTCTTGATACTAAATGAAGTAGATCGGTGCACCATCGGCGGCTCTTTCTGATCTTCCATGCCGGACACTGACAAACAATGATTGGGCTTTGTGTTTAAAAAGGATAAGGTAAGACGCAATTGGATCAGGACATTGCATGCATGAAGGAACTTGTAGGATGGAGAGTTAGCCGGGACTGGGATGTAGAAATTACTAATTAAGGAGGTTCCGTCTTATCACTAGGCTACAGGGGAGGAGCCTGTAACTTGCAGATTTTTATCCCTCTTTCCCATTCGATATTGTTGAAACACGAAATAGACTTTCAGTGCACATATAGCCTATAGAAAACATATTTTCGTAAGGATTTGACTGGACGGCTGTATCCGTTTATCCAATGGCGTAACGCAGTTTTACGGCCCGTTCTAAAAGCAAATTTTCTGTCATTCTAAAAATAAAATTAAAGGATTATGACGTTTTAGTATGCTAATAATATTTTATGTCAATGCTAATATGGCAAAAAATCGCTAGCTAGCTAACCAACAACTGTAACGATGTATTTGAGAGACAAGTGCTGATTGTGCAAATGTTAGCTATTAATGTTATTTTTTGTAATCAACATTAGACGAAATATAGAAATATATTGTCAACAATCTAAGCCAACCCCCTCTGTTTTGCCCCATAGTTGGGCATGCTCAGTTTTGTTGCTAAACAACCAACCCATCTGGGTCAAGATACAAATGTGCAGTTTTATAACTAACTTATCTCATGATATTTTACACATTTTGCCATGAGGCTGAGAGAAAATGTAGCGGTTTTAGAGCTAATTTCTTGCTATTCTACACATTTTGCCATGAGGCTGAGAGAAAATATTACCGTTTAAGATAATTTCCTGTAAAATAAAAAATACATGGCTCATGACGTGTTCATATAGTTTAATATCTGGAACACAAAGCTATGCGGGTGTGTGTTTACCATAAGAGTGCGGGTGTGTGGCGTACGTGCATGCTCGTGTGACTGTTTCTGTCTATGTGTGGTGTGGTGTACGCATCAAAGTGTTCGTCGTAGTGTGCCCTGTTGTATTGAGGACAAAGGTGGTTTGAATAGGCTACAATGCATTTAATACTGCCTTGAGCATTGTGGATGCGCTCCAATCATACTATTGTTCTGAGTACTGGACATATCAGATGCACATCAGAGAGCCTACTCAGGCTGAACACCACTACTTGAGCGCCTCTAGTGTACTGGGATGTTCCTGCATTGAGTTCGCACTATTCTAGCAGCACGCAGGCCGGTTTTGTGACTAAATATAGGCTAATTGACTACAAACATAACATTTGGTGCTACTAACGAGCTGTGTAGCCCTATAAGTAACACGTTTGTTTTGGTCTATTCACTTAAAATAGAATAGCCTATGATGTAGACTTGACTTGAACAAATAAGCAACAGACTTAATTTGTTTTCGATCTCAGAAACTTTGTTTAGGACTGCATAAAGATGCCGATACAACCAGGGTTAAAATTATATTTTTTATGGTTTGTTAAACTGTACTTGTATATACATTACAATTTAGGTAAATGTTATCTCCCATTCTGAATATTAATGCATTACATTACATTTTAGTGACATTTTTAACTTAACGTAGACCTAATGATGATATACAAAAACTAGTAAGGTACTATGCCATTACTAATCACTACTAGTAGGCCTACTTTTGTTCATTGAATATTTGTGAACTCTTTAATAATTATCATAGGCCTACCATTAAAATAGTGCAATTTTATATGATTGTTATTATTAGTGTGTGTGTTGTTGTTGGAGTAGTAGTAGTAGTAGTAGTAGTAGTATTAGTAGTATTAGCAGTAGTAGTAGCTCAGTTGGAATAGTAGTCTTTTATTTTAGTTTTTTGAAGTATTGTTTGCACTAGTAAAGTTTTGCCCTCATTGTAAAGTTTTCATAACTAAGATTACTATCATCCTTGTTATTATATAAGTAATATGTACTATCATGATACATTGAGGTGTCATTTTCAGTTAGGAGATTTTTTTCAAATCTATTACTAACTTTAAATTACATTGAATTGAAAGTAATATTGGCTGTTAGGATTGATCCCTGATCACCACAACATATTGATGGTTCACCAGAGGTATTTTTTAAGAGGTATTTTAAATTATTAAATATTGCGTTTGGGTAAATTAATCCTTTACCAATTAGAGTGTCAAGGGCTTTGAAACCTGTTGAAGAAATACAATACAAAACATCTGAAATGTTTTATGCTTTTAGCTGGGGTACTGTCTCTGTGCTTCCATTGTGTCCAACAATACCTTGATACTGTAAGTGACGCTGCTCCACTAGTAGGCCTTTGGGGTAAGAATGAATAACAAAACAGGCCAAGGACTAGAGGTTGTCTGAAATTATTGTAAACAGGTTTGGGTGTTATGTAAAATAACACGTTTCCTGTCTATATTTAAAAAGTTTAGATATCAATTCAATTTTTCTTTATATTTAAAAAGATACTTTGTGGAGATTATATTACTTTATTGAAACTATAATACATGTATACTGTATTATAAATATATTGTACCTATCATTTGTGAAATTAAACTTTCCTTTTGAGGAAAAACACTATGGGATATAATTCCGTACATTTTGTATCACTGAGGTAGGCCTAAGGCTTTTGATTACATTGCAATTGGGAGTAATATGTGTTGATTTATAGTTCATGCAGACATTGTTTGTACTGTATGACAGCTGAGACAAAATCCTCCATTTAACAAATCTCAAACACAGACCCCAACAAATCTAATCTTAAGTGATGAGAAGCCGATATTGCCCCCTTTGTTTAGGCCTGTCAAACAGCAGCAGGTGTTATACGGCTCCATATACTCAGTCTAAAGGACTGTTATCTAACAGAAATGCTGAAGGTAATAATACCTAAGTATTCACTGCATGTTGGTCATTGGGGCGGCAGGTAGCCTGGTGGTTAGGGCAAGTAACCGAAAGGTTGCTAGATTGAATCCCTAAACTGACAATGTAAAAATCTGTCGTTCTGCCCCTGAACAAGGCAATTAACCCACTGTTCCTAGGCTGTTATTGTAAATTAGAATTTGTTCTTAACTGACTTGCCTAGTTAAAAAATGTAATTGAGGTACTGTTTTTGAAGCAATGGGCCTCAGAATCTTGCAATTGTGTTCGTTGTCCGTAGCTTATGCGTGCCCATACCATAATTCCACCGCCACCATGTGGGTACTCTGACAACAATGACATCAGCAAACTGCTCGCCCACACGACGCCATACACACTCGCTGTCATCTGCCCGGTACAGTTGAAACTGTGATTCATCCTTGAAGAGCACACTTCTCCAGCATGCCAGTGGCCATCGAAGGTGAGCAGGTGAAGAAGCCGGATGTGGAGGTCCTGGGCTGGCGTGGTTACATGAATGCCCACTCTCTATTGCTATTCAATGAAAATCCTGACTTCATTCCGCTTTGATCAGCCTTTTTTGCCTTGGTGTGTGAATCTGGGCCAGCAACAGGCTACTTTGTTTTTATAGAGGAGCTGGTACGCAATTCCCCAGGTGAAGAAGCTGGATGTGGAGGTCCTGGGCTGGAGTGGTTTCACGTGGTCTGTGGTTGTGAGGTAGGTTTGACGTACTGCCAAATGACGTTGGAGGAGGCAGCTTATGGTACAGAAATTAACATTCAGTTCTCTGGCAACAGCTCTGGTGGACATTCCTGCAGTCAGCATGCCAGTTGCACACTCCCTCAAAACTTGAGACATCTGTGGCATTGTGTTGTGTGACAAAACTGCACATTTTAAAGTGGCCTTTTATTGCCCCCAGCACAAGGTGCACCTGTGTAATGATCATGCTGTTTAATCAGCTTCTTGATATGCCACACCTGTCAGGTGGATGGATTATCTTGGCAAAGAGGAAATGCTCACTAACAGGGACGTAAACACATGTGTGCACAAAATGTCAGAGAAATAAGCTTTTTGAGCATATGGAACATTTCTGGGATATTTTATTTCAGCTCATCAAACATTGGACCAACACTTTACATGTTGTGTTTATATTTTGGTTCAGTGTATAATCACACTGGTATTATATAGAGATACGTCTATTTTAGAAAAACAATTTGACATTAACCTCAGTCAAGTCACTACATTACCATTGTTCTGTAGGGAAACACCTAAATGTTTCACTGTAATATCTCAACTACCACACTCTACATCAGTGTGTTTTACCACAGACTGTCAGTTGACAAATGTTTGATAAAGTCAAGAAATCATTTCCATTTTCCCCAGCAATCAATTATTCCACAGCTGCACAGATTAAAGCAGTATTGCTACAGTACTATTTAAGAGCAAGTTTTAAGTGCGAGATTAATATTTTTTGGTGTCACTAAACATGAACTTGGCTGACACTCCTCTCATCCACTTGAAATCATATGTTCACAAGAGATGGAGAGTGAGGACTTTGGAATAAAGTCATATATGAGAGTCCGGTCAGAGAGGTTATTTTCTTCACACTTAGTGTTTTATACTAATTTGTACTATTTCATTTATTGGATCCAATATCCCCTTTACAAGTCCTGGGAGTTCTGTCCTTTTGTGTAAAAAATTGGGGTGGTAGCAGAGTTTTACAGGTCTTTTAGATTTGATTGTTTTGAGTGAATTTAAAAACATTGCATTCTCCAACTTTTCAAGTGGCTTCACAAACCTCTGACCCGTCAACCTTTTAAAGTGAATATGAGAATGTCCTATCATAATGCCACATTCACTACATAGAAACAAATTCTGGCATTGTCAGTCGGAAAAGTTCAAACACAAGTTCAAACACAGCTTTACTAGATTGCAAGGATAGTCTTGATGGACATTAAAGAAAAAGACTCTGTCAAAACATTAGTCTGGCCCATCAAACAGGACATATGTGTGCCAGAGCACCCCCTAGGGATTCTTGGAGGATCTACCATTAAATAGTCTTAAAGCCGAACCTAACACACCAATGCCAAATTAAATCAGGTTGAATCGCCAGCAGTTTCGGGGTCATTCCAAGTTTACTGCTATTTATAGAGCCGAGGTAAGGAGCCTTTTCCAGGGCTATGATGGTAACGCCCCCACACAGCGTGCCTGATTACTTTAGCTCCATCAGGGCTGGAAGAGACACAATGCCACAAACCAGGATGTTCCCACAGGGAAGTTATAGCTACCGTACACAGAACATCCCATTGTGGGCTTTCTCCTGCTCTAAATCTGGTCTGTGTTGTCACACTTGCTCACATGAATGGGTTTTGTGTGTGAGTGTGTGCACGACTATGTGTGGGGTGTTGCTGTGAATTCTGTGCACACACTCACACACAAAACCCATTCATGTGAGCAAGTGTGACAACACAGACCAGATTTAGAGCAGGAGAAAGCCCACAACACACACACACACACACACACACACACACACACACACACACACACACACACACACACACACACACACACACACACACACACACACACACACACACACACACACACACACACACACACACACACACACACACACACACACACACACACACACACACACACACACACACACACTGACTGACTGACTGACTGACTGACTGACTGACACAATGACTGACATACTGACTGACACACATACACGCTGATAGAAGATGTTGTGGGAGTTTATATTGGTAATCAGATAATGTAGAAATGTCAGCAGTAACAAGGCTTCAAGCTTAGGTTCATTGTCTGGAATGCCTCTAATAGAACATGAGGCCATTTTAGGTCGGGGAAGCTATTGTTTAATCACCTCTGACTGAGGTTGGTTCGAGGGGTACCACAGTGTTGCTCTAGCTTATTAAATCAATGTTTTTTAAAAAGTTTTGAAGAAACAGCTAAGGTTTTACTCCATTTATTGTGATCTGTTTAGAACTAATATTTGTGATTGTGTTGATGTTGGTGATTGGCAGGTTCTCTAACCTGGGTTAGTTTTATGAAGTTCAGAGGCTTCATAAAGTTTCATATTACGTTCCTGGCTAACTGCCCTATTTAAGGTATGTTCAGGAGATCGTTCTTGGAAGTAATTACTGATACGAGTCACTCTGATAGTTTTAATGTTTATGCATAACTCATTATAAATACTTGTAAATGCTTTATGAATTATTACATGTGATAGATAAATGCTTATGAGTTGTAATGCTTATAGCTGTAAATGTTTACAAATGATTAAATACTTAATTACGAATTGTTTATAAATCACATTATTATTCATAAAAATTATTATGATTCACAAATGACCTCTTTTAACCCAATTGCAGCATGTTTACATTGAAGTCCAGCTTATCTAATTGTTTCTGTTCTGTTTGTTGATGGGGAGTTAGCTTTGCTGTATTACCAGACAAAATGTTCCTCTTGTCATATTGATTATGCAGACACATTTAGCTGGGACTGGTGTGGCTGGGGAAAGCGCCTCTGAAGCCAGCCGTATACTCTGATGTAGCCTGGGGGCCATGGGAGCAGGGGCCGCTTCCAAGTCAATTGTCCTCCCTGCTGTAAGTCAATGCCAATGGGTGCATACAAGTCTTCATTAAAGACCATACGCACTGTATTACATAAAAAAATGGCTATGATGAATCATGCAACTAGGCCAACTATTAAGCCTATAGCTAATTTACATAATTACTGTAATGGATTTAATTTAATTAATGTAATGTTTATTGAACGAGGATAGTCCACTCAATAACAATCACAAGTGTTTTTCACAGAATCCTTGGATCCAACTGAACTGTATCTCTCTCTACATTAGTCAAGGCAAACAAGACTCCAACGCTGTGCCATTCACATGAGTTATTCACTGCTTCAAAACAGAATCCATACTAAGGCTGTGTTTAGACAGGCAGCCCAATTCTGTTATGCACTAATTCATCATTTGACCAATCACATCAACTCTGAAAAAGATCTGATGTGAAAAGATCTGATGGGATTGGCCTGTCTAAACACAGCTTAAGCAACATAGACAGAGGCAAAGTTCAGAAGCATTATTCTCAGAGCACTTCAGCAACTACTGTACATAGTAAATCCTGCGTTACTATATGTGTTCAATGTATCTGACAGTGAAGAAATAAAAACAATCCTCAATATAGAAATAATCCCTAAAATGTTTGGACTCAATGGAATACAGTTTATGGGTTATACTCTTTGGGGTTTTATGTGATACCTTATTGGAGGACCATTACACCAGTTTAGCTTTATATCATTGCAGAGGATCAAAATATGGATTAGAACATGGATAGACTACTTTCCCATGTATGTGTGTGCTTGAAGCATTGTGGCTTTTTACTGGTACTCCAAACATACAGTCTATGACAAAATCTATCATAACATGTTATTGCACAATTTACAGTACCAGTCAAAAGTTTAGACACACCTGCTCATTCAAGGGTTTTTCTTTATTTTTACTAATTTCTACATTGTAGAATAATATCAAAGACATCAAAACACATATGGAATCATGTAGTAACCAACAAATCAAAATGTACTTTATTTTTGAGATTCTTCAAACTAGCCACCCTTTGCCTTGATGACAGCTTTGCACATTCTTGGCATTCTCTCAACCAGCTTCACCTGGAATGCTTTTCCAGCAGTCTTGAAGCAGTTCCCACATATGCTGATCACTTGTTGGCTGCTTTTCCTTCACTCTGCGGTCCAACTCATCCCAAACCATCTCACTTGGGTTGAGGTTGGATGATTGTGGAGGCCAGGTCATCTGATGCAGCACTCCATCACTCTCCTTCTTAGTCAAATAGCTCTTACACAGCCTGGAGGTGTGGTACGTCATTGTCATGTTGAAAAACAAATGATGATCCCACTAAGTGCAGACCAGATGTGATGGTGTATCGCTGCAGAATGCTGTGGTAGCCATGCTGGTTAAGTGTGCCTTGAATTCTAAATAAATCACAGACAGTGTCACCAGCAAAGCACCCCCACACCATCACACCTCTTCCTCCATGCTTCATGGTGGGAACCACACATGCAGAGATCATCCATTCACCTACTCTGCATCTCACAAAGACACAGAGGTTGGAACCAAAAATCTCAAATTTGGACTCATCAGATCAAAGGACAGATTTCCACCGGTCTAATGTCCATTGCTTGTGTTGATTCGCCCAAGCGAGTCTCTTCTTCTTATTGGTGTCCTTTAGTAGTGGTTTCTTTGCAGCCAATCAACCAAAAAGGCCTGATTCACGCAGTGTACTCTGAACAGTTGATATTGAGATGTGTCTGTTACTT
This sequence comes from Salvelinus alpinus, assembly GCF_045679555.1. Classification (NCBI taxonomy): domain Eukaryota; kingdom Metazoa; phylum Chordata; class Actinopteri; order Salmoniformes; family Salmonidae; genus Salvelinus; species Salvelinus alpinus. Next base: position 57,684,776 of record NC_092088.1, on the reverse strand, counting down.
GAACTCTGTGAAGCATTTATTTGAGCTGCAATTTCTGAGGCTGGTAACTCTAATTAACGTATCCTCTGCAGTAGAGGTAATTTTGGGTCTTCCTTTCCTGTGGTGGTCCTCATGAGAGCCAGTTTCATTATAGCGCTTGATGGTTTTTGCGACTGCACTTGAAGAAACTTCAAAAGTTCTTGACATTTCCCTGATTGACTGATCTTCATGTCTTAAAGTAATGATGGACTGTTGTTTCTCTTTGCTTATTTGAGCTGTTCTTGCCATAATATGGACTTGGTATTTTACAAAATAGGACTATCTTCTCTATACCACCCCTACCATGTCACAACACAACTGATTGTCTCAAACGCATTAAGAAGGAAAGAAATTCCACAAATTAACTTTAACAAGGCACACATGTTAAATGAAAGGCATTCCAGGTGACTACCTCATGAAGCTGGTTGAGAGAATGCCAAGAGTGTGCAAAGCTGTCATCAAGGCAAAGGGTGGCTACTTTGAAGAATCTCAAATATAAAAGATATTTTGATTTGTTAAACACTTTTTTGCTTACTACATGATTCCATATGTGTTATTTCATAGTTTTGATGTATTCGCTATTATTCTACAATGTAGAAAATTGTCTAAATAAAGTTTGTGTCCAAACCTTTGACTGGTACTGTATATTTCATCATTGGGAAACATAAATGTTCTCGCTCTGTGTCCAGTTGAGTTTATTCAAGAGGACAATGCAGTGCAATGCAATCAGTATGATTTCAATCATATAATGGTTACACCTGAGAGTATTGACAGTTGTTAAATACAGATTCTGGTTTTGAATAATATGTGATATGTACGTTTGTTGACAAGATGGAAGTGGTTTTGTTATGTTTAAAAAAACATTTTTTACTGCTTTTGTGATTTTAGCCTATACACAATCCACCCACAATTATATCCACCACAAACCCAGCGACAGCATTTTTTACTGCGACCTAACGTAGCATAATGTCCTAGTCTGAACAGTCAGTACCATTGAAAGACTGAACTGCTGCAGGTGTCTTTTGACAAGTCCGTTGCTGTTCATGGATGTGCCCTAATTCTCTCCTCCCCCTTGGGTTTGTGTACACTAGCGCCTAGTGTTCCCGTGTCCTTTACAAAGGTCAATTTGGCTGCTTTGGTTGGCCACACACTTCCTCCCTAACCAGCCTCAACCCCAGCCTGAGCCCCACACTGATCATCAGACACATCAGGGAACAGGCGCCCGACCAGGGCCAA